>NC_080043.1:23468222-23509291 GCF_012489685.1 Lotus japonicus
TACCCAAATCGAATCATATCCCTTTTGAGTTCTTGGCAACGCTACGACAAAATCGATCGATATGCTATCCCATTTCCATTGAGGTACATCCAAGCTCTGTAGCATACCTGAAGATTTCTGATGTTCCATCTTCGCCTTCTGACAGATTAAACATGCAGCTACATATCCTGCCACTTGTCTCTTCATCCCTGGCCACCAAAAATTCACCTTCAAGTCCTGATACATCTTTTTCCTTCCAGGGTGAATGCTCAACTTGCTTTTGTGACCTTCGTCCATAATCAACCTCCTTAAGTCAGGGTTGTTAGGTACGCACACTCTATCCTTGCATCGCAGGATATTGTCACTCCCTACCTTGAATTCCGGGTCCTTACCCTGAATTACTAAATTCTTATTTTCCGAGTAAAAATTCATCTTGTAACTGTTGGTCTCGGATTTCTTCCATCAATCCATTGGTGATCTTGATCGTCCCAAACTTCAGTTCTCCCTCAGATGCTCTCACATCTAAGCTCAAATCTCAAAATTGTTCCAGCAGTTGCAGCTCCTTAACCATCATTGATGAGATATGCATCTTCCTGCTCAATGCATCAGTAACGACATTAGCCTTTCCAGGATGGTATTGTAAGGTAAAATCGTAATCCTTGAGAAATTCCATCCAGCGTCGTTGTCTCATGTTCAACTCCTTCTGGTCAAACAAGTACTTTAAGCTCTATGTCGTCCTGCTCGACCACTCGTGTCGGTTCTATGTTGGAAATAACATTGGTTGACGCTACGTGCAATTGCACAACCTTAACCACTTGATCCTTTACTTTTGTTCGTCCAAAAATTATGCTTAAACTCAATACACCTCTGGCATTCCAGAGTGAATGTTCAACCTGTCCTCGTGATCTCCACTCATGATTCAAAACTTAACTCAATCGCTCTATAACTCATAGACGAACTATTCCCTTGGAATCTACTAGTCCATTAACGTCGATTCCAACTTCGTAACTATCCTCATTCGCACCATGAAATCAATCTTCTACTTAGTCATCACTCAAAGTAAAACTCGACGTGAGTCTTAATACCTTGTGCATCGCTAGACCCAGTCCCCTTTTAACCTCCATTCATCAGCACTTATAAGCTAATCATCATCTTAATATCTTACAATCCATTATTGTCATCTCCCCTTTTTTGAGACTTCCCTTACTCGAACCATAAAACCAACCTTCACTTATTCACAACCCACTTTACAATTACCTAAAATCCTTAACACTTCCCCCAAATCCGAACTTATTCCCTAGAAGATCAAACCATAGCTGTACCTCAGGAAACTTAACTAGTCATTTTATCATCCGATCCCTCAACATTCGGAGGTTTAACTACAATCATTAATGCCAACACCACTAAATCTCTGATTCGAACATGATTTTCACCTCTCAAGGTCAATCTTAACCCTTAAATCCTCACTTAACTTAGTGAAATTCACTTGCTAACCCCAGCATGCAATATCGGAATCCATAACAAAGTTCCATTCACTCTTAGACTCTAAGAAATTTGTCCACCTATAACAACCTCAAATATTTATCTTAATACTAACTCTTTATTTCCGTAACTAGATCGTCCTCCCATCAATCCGATACTTAGTCTCTCGATCAAAACCCAACAAACCTTGAGTCCTACGCACTTAAGACAAGAATTCATAGACTTAAAACCTAAACTTTCACCACGTTTGGACCTCAAATGTCCTTTAATTCTTCAATACTTCTTAAATGAATATCCATTTCTTAAACTATAACTCCTCCCCAAAGGAGATCAACTACTTAACAAGAACTTTACTTCCCAACTCAACTAATCCTCGATCCAATCAAATTAATCTTACCAATCCATCTATCAAAGTCCATTGCCAGTTCTGATTCCGAATATCACCCCCTCAATATTAAGTTGATCAGGCCTAATACATCGAAGGTGAAGATTTAGAAAAACCCACTGGAACAGTCAATGAGTTCCTATCATCCAGTAGTCACAATTACCCTGATATTAAATCCTCAATGATGCCGCTACGGAACTACACACTCTCGACACCATACGTATACTATCCATACGGAATCTCTCGGAGATTCATTCTTCAACTTCTATCTCCTTTGTTAAACGCATCGGTGCAAGACTACTTTCTAGGCTTAACGTGTTATTCTAAACCTCGTGTAACTTCTATAGTTTAAACACGAGCAACGGTCAAATAAAGTATTATTAGGCGTAATAACTATAAAGTCAAAGCTTGACAGTAAAGGCAAGTTAGGTGTGTTGCACGTTCTACGAGAGTAATAAAGCATGTTATCCTAGAATGAGAAGGAATAGTTAGAAGGTTACCATCGTTCGTGTGCTCTCCTCTGACTAGTCCGTCAGCTCCCTCGCCGCACGAGACATAGACTCCTCCCCGTGCAGCAGGATGTCTTCCTCTCACCGTAGGCACAGATGGCTCAACCCTGGTTACATTGCAATCCTTGGCTTGATGCCCCGGGCGATTGCAGTTAAAACATAGAGGTCTCCCGTCTGGACACTTGTTAGAGTAGTGCCCCACCTTCTTGCACCTGTAACACGTTACTTGCTTCCTCGCCCCTTTAGATATGGCAGGAAGTTTACCCTTCATCTTGTTGTCAGACGGTCCCGCTTGGAACGTCCTACAGTTCACGGCCAAATGTCCACGTTGTTTGCACTTGAAGCATTGTGGTCCAGTCACTGAGCACTGAAAAGCGTAGTGTCCAAGTCTCCCACAACGGTAGCATGTCACAGCCTCCTGGAAATTAGTTGCGGTCGTTAACTTGCGTGATCCTTGGGTAGGGTCTCTTCCCTCGGGATGCTGGTATGGCTTCCACTGCCGGTACTCCTGTGGATCTGACCTCACTGGTCCTCCAGCTCCAGCTCGATCCAATCCACTATGCTGGTACTTGGACGCCTCGATTAGCGGTTGAGGTCGTTCACGTGCAGCCTCCTCAGCGCGTCTGTAAGCGTCCTCAGCAGCCTGATTCATCATTGCCTCAATCATGGTAGCTATTGCCTTTGCCATCCTGTCAGGGCTTACCATCCTATGCTTAGTCAAACAAACAGTTAGTACTCATCATCGGATAGCATCTAACATACTATACAATATGATCAAGCAATAACTTCAATCAATTCTAAGCGAGAAATCGCTTGGCAGACAATCAATTTTTACTCTTTGCAGAGTCACACAACCTAGCACAGAAGACCTATTCCCCAAAGACTCCCGAAAGACTCGACAAGCTCTGATACCACAAATGTAACACCCCGATTTCGGTGGCGTCACTTTAGTAACCAAAGAAATAACTTAAGCGGAAAAACGTGAATTATTTTTTTTTTTGATAATGTAAGTTAAGACAGAAAGAGATGAAACTCTAAAACGAAGATAACAGAACTAATATACAATATGATTACAGCCCCCACTGTAAGTTGTAAACCACGTCACGAGTAAACCTCCAGTGACGGAAAGTAAAAGAGAGTAACGCCCGTAGGCAAAAGTACAAACCAAGGTAAAAATACTGTGTCCGCAACACTAAACCTCAAAATCTGAGAACAAGTTGGCCCAGCGGCCTAAGAAAAGACCCCCTAAATCCAACCAGCTCTCTGTGATCTCCATAGGAAACCACACAAAAGCTACCGGTAGGAAACTACCCTGTCCCCAAAACTGAAGCATGACGGTCAGAGCATCGACACTACTCCTACACTAATCCCATCTCGAGTAAGTCGCTCGGTGGCCAGCGGGGTCGACCACCCCTGAACCGTAGTCCTCCTGATCAAGCTTCTTCAACCTAGTTTCCCCTGAAGGGTGAACCATCGTGAACCGGTCCGCCATACTCAACTGACAATGGCGTAGTCCGCCCAAACACACACAGAAGACGCGAGGGTCAACTCCAAAGAATTATATAAATAATAAAACCAGATATATAGGGTAATAATTATTTAGCCTCTCAGGCTTATACGTTTAGGGATAACATCCTAGGGTTGCATATATCACAATGAATATAAAGATCATAATAACAATTAGCATGCCTCAAGTAGGATAAACAGGTACCAATCACACTCAGCAACTAAGTCAGCATGTATGTTGCATGAAATGCAATGCTGGGTAACAAAATGCATTCCGGAAGAAGGATGGACATCAACGAGACGGCCCTAACACCAGCCACGGTGGGTACCTTCCTGCTCGCGTGTCTCTTACACCACACAAAAGTAGTCAGATCAGCAGTGAACCCGTAGGTCTGCCATTCCGTCTGCTACTGAGGACCACCGTAGTGTCCTAAATATGGAAATCCGGGTCTTATGACCATTTTGGAATCCACCGAGGTCCGGTAATCCGCCGTGTATTAACCTCAAAATGAGTGCATGAATGCAAGTGATTAGCCAAACAACGTCTCCGACCTCACTCGACACGTCGTCACATGTTCTAGCTAACTTATTGTCTCTAAAAAGCCTACCCTAAGGCAAACGTCGATTCTGCGACAAAATGAATTAATCAAAAGAAGAAGAATGTACTTGGGAACTCATGGTTCCCGGCTAAACTTTAGATAGCCAATCAATAAACTGCTCATCGAGCGAAAAGGTACCGAAGTACTTGGAAACTTATAGTCTCCGGCTAAACTTTAGATAGCCAAACAATAACCTGCTCAACGAGCGAAAAGGTACCGAAGTACTTGGAAACTTATAGTCTCCGGCTAAACTTTAGATAGCCAAACAATAAACTGCTCATCGAGCGAAAGAGTATAAGCATACTCGGAAACTTGTAAGTTTCCTCAAGACTTGGACTCGACGACACTTCTCATATCTTCAAGACTAATATTCAGGCTCTAAGCTCTTATCTAAATGTTGTTATCATTTGTTCAAGGGGTTTAGAGATTGATTAATGTCTTATGAATTTTCTTTGAGAAAATAGATTTCGTTTAGTCTTATGATACTTCCTATGAGTTTCAGGGATCCCATAATCCCAATTAATTTCTGAGAAGGTCTCGATCCATTAAAATATAACAAGGTCCGAACTTCGTTCGTCCTTTCAAAACTCTCTCAAAATCTCATAAAAATTCGGCATGACTTGCCCGTAATCCTCACTTTCCAGAAACATAGGCACGAGTGGAATAACATCAATGAAACAGCTCAACCAATAGGCATAAACAGCATATTCCAACACATCCTAAGTTAACCATGTAGCACATAGCATGTGAATCATTTAGCACACAATATCATGGCATCAAGTACTCAACAAGTTCGGCCGAAGCCTCAGAAATCATTTCAGACATTTAGCAATTAGGTGCATAACACATAAATCAAGTCGAATTTCATCGACACCTAAAGCATTATCTAGTAATTCAGAGAGTAGCCCTCACCTGTTGGTTTTCCAGCTCGCTCCTTGGTCTTTCCTTCACGATCTTCCTCCTCAAGTCCTCCGAATTCCTCAAACGAACCTTAAAGCAATTTCACAGAAATCAATCACAATGAGTCAGAAACTCAGCAAACAATAAGTCCTAGGGTCACACGGAACACTACAACTCCGTGGTACGACAATCTAACGCGTTAAGACAAGTTTTCGAAAAAGTCGGATTTCCTCCCCCCTTGGTATAGCTCTCGGCCACTTTCCTTAATTGGGAGGGTCGATTTTTCTTCGATCAAACTTGGTTCCTAGGTTAACATAAGCCGTAACTAAGACGGTTCTAAGCTCGGAAAAATTTTCGGATCGAAAACTGATATAGGGGCAGTTTGGTCATTATTTTTAGCTCAGAATTTCAAAATTGGATTTTTGAAAAACAAATTGGATGGGGACGTCCACAACGACGTTTATGACGACAAATCCTACTAGCACTAAGCCAAGTCGATAGATTAGAGCGTAAAGGTTGCGACTTTGCCGAAAAATGGGTATTTAGGGTAGAAATTGATCCCGGCGGCATTTCGTCGACATTTGACAAAATCTAATCCGCAGAACACGCTCAGGAGCATGCAGGGAAGAAGTTTAGACGCTGAAATCAGCTGATTTGAACAGTTTTTCAAAAACCTCAAAATTTTGAACTCAGAAAGTCGCAGGAGAAATGGACAGAAACGACGATTCGAAGGAGAGTATAGATTACCTACCTCGAGGTCTTCGATTAGTGACGAACGGTGAAGCAAACGGGCAAGAAACGACGAAGATCCGGATCTCTCTCTCTCTCTAGGAACTCGCGGTTTTGGGGTGGGGGAAAATGGGTTTTTTCTCAAAAAATCTAATTTTTCAACTATTTATAGGTTTTGGAAAAAAAAAAAAACGGAAAAATGATTTTTTTGCGATTCCGATTTTTCCTGCGCGTTCCTCTGCGCATTCTAAGATAGGTTATGGCGACAGAATTCCAGAACTCAAAACAGGATTCTTGGAATTAAACCAAAAGATCCAAAATCGGCATAAGTCGGTGTAAGTCGGTTTATCCCGAAAAACTACTTTTTGCAGTGATCGTCGGATGAGAAAACTTCCTTCTGAAGAAAGATTAGGAATGATGAGAGAAATAGGAGAACGCGGGTGAAATCTTCATTTGAGTTTCCGGATAGAAAAAGTCTTCATCGTCTGTCGATCTTAGGTTTTTCGAACTATCAGGGATTCCGTTTCGGCAAACTTCCGAGTATTGGAATTTGACGTTCGTACTTTCCAGGATTTCGCATCGAAATGGTTGTTTAAGGACGGAAAAGAGAAGTTCTAACATTTCTCTGAGGATTTTTTTGGAATTAGTTTCCATCGTGTCCTAAAGCGTAGATTAACTATTCACTAATACCTTCGACCTAAGGTTAAGCGTATGTTAGTCGTGCTATAACTCTTTCGGTTTTTCGATACATTCTTGGACTTTTCCTGAACCTCTTTCCTTCCCAAATTTATCTTAATCAAATAACTTTTTATTTTATTCACTTATCCAAAACGTTAAAACTTGGGCCTTACACAAGTGTACGGAATTCACCCGGTTTTAAATTATCGAACCACAGGGAATTGGTGTGGCAATTCAGTTTAAGATTCGAGTTCACGGTTGGAAAGCAAATAAAATTCAGTTTTAAGGGTTGATTGTTCAAGTGATTGAGTGACAAACTTAAGAAATGTAAGTGTGTGATAACAATGGTGATCTTGCCTTGGGTTCTTGCTTAACTAAATCAGTTTTAAATTAACCTATTCTTCCCACAAAAATTCTGAGTCTCTCCTTTATGTTATAGCCTATGTAATCATCTATCAATGCCTTGTATAGACAATCCTCTAAAGTCAAAAGATAGGTTCAATTCCTTGACAACCTAAACATTTGCTAAAGGCACTAAGCATGCAATTCAGGCCAACAAACCCCAACCCCTACTCTATTCCTAGTAGCAAGCATAGAAGAGGTAATCCCATATCATGTCCCTAATCTATAACAAATTTCCATTATATTATAGAAAAGCATAAAGCTAGCTCATGATCTAACTTGAAACATAAAGCATAGATATGGAATTCAAGGGTTTACTCAGAAGATTCATGTGAAGAAAAAGGAAATAAGATTAAAACATCAAGAGTCTTACAAGGAACCCAAAGCAAAAAGGTGTTTAGCCAAGCATGGCTATGAAATCCATACAAGAAAATAAGGATAAAACCTGGATCATGAGACTTAGAGAAAGCTCCTCAAGCTCCAGAACTAAAACCCTATCTTCTACCTTATTACAATATGTGAATTTGACAAAAGGTCCCAAGAGAAATGCCTAAAAACCAATTTATAGGCAAAACAAACGAGTCTGGGCGCTCAGGCGCCAATTCAGAGCGCCTGAGCGCCAATTCCAGCCCAAAAACATGCCTCTGGAAGGCAATTGGCGCCTAGGCGCTGGTTATAAGCGCCTAGGCGCTCTCCCCAGATCCCCTCCATATTATGCCTGGCGCCTAGGCGCCCATTTCAAGCGCCTAGGCGCTCGTACTCGCTGGAAAAGGCTTTTTGACTTCTTTCTTAACTCCTCTTCAAGCTCCATCAAGTCATCCATTAATCCCAAGCCTCTTGACCTTCCTTCTCCTTCAGTTATTGATCTGAAAACTTGAAACAAAAGGCAAGGAAAATCCAGAAGCTCAAAGAGCTTTGTTAGCAAAGAGGGGCCTCAATTATCAAAGGGAACACATGCAAGTCCTAAAGTTACTTATAATGCAAGAAAAGTCCCTATAAAACCACAAAATTACTAAAACAAAGCAAAGACACAAAGAAAGATAAAAATGCATGAGAATGCATGAAACACTACATGAGACTCCACAAAAAGACTCAAAATAAGCAAAGAAATGACCCTAAAAACACTACTAAAATAGGGTCATCACACCACTATACTCAACGGCAGCTCGCCCTCGAGCGTAAATAACACTCGCTTGCCCTCAAGCGCAAGAAATGCTCCCAAAACAAGTGCTCAACAAGGAATACTTAACACAAAACCGGGGGAAAGAGAAACTACAGCTGGTTTCAAGAGAAAGATCCAACAACCTACTTCATGCTCCCGAAAACAAAGAAGATTGAAGAGTCCATCCATGAGAAGCATATAGATCTAAAATCCTAGGATAAGATATATATTTAGTGCACTGAGCACACAAGCAAGTTCTTAGGTGCTGAATATCATTCACTCAAGAGCAGCAGAGATCAAGCATGCATAAATTCAAAGAGACTTCAAAAAGGGTTGTAATGTTGGCTTGGTAAAGTACAAGGTGGTTGGTTCCTAAGGAAAGCTAAGGCTTCAAAGCACATTGAGTGTGGTCCAACTAGTAAACAAGGAGCTTCAACATCAAAAATCATTAGCACATGTCTCTTGACCCATTTTTCAAGTTTCTTTTCTCTTTTTTTTTTTTTTGCACTCCAACTTTGATTAGGAGTTTTTTTTTTCTCTTTTTTTTTCTTTTACTTTGGGCAAGAGACAATTCCAATATTATTTCAGCTCCATAACATTGCAAGGACCAACACTTCCCAAGTTCCAACCTATCCTTCATCCCATCCATGTGGCTAACAAAGGAAATCTTCAATAAGGCTCAAGTGGGACAACTAGGGACAAATGTACAAGTTAACAAACTCTGAAGCTCAAACAAAACCTAAAAGTCTCAAGAATAAGGCAAGTATCACAAGCATGCTATGAGTGAAATCAACACAGAACCAAGAAGTGCAAGTGAGTCAGGATCCTCCAGGGAAATTTTATAGTGAAGGGTCAAGAATGGACCCTTAATGGACTCACATCAACTCCATTCTCAAGAAACAATCGGAAGACCGAAGTCTCCTCCTCTCTTCCCCAAAGCATGCAATCACTCATCCCCAAAAGACACAAGTATTCATGAAAACATTTTCCAAAAACCAGTACAAGTTAGAGAACACAACTTCGGGCAAAAGCATGTGAGTATAGGATAGTAAAGACCCAAAATGACTCTAACAAAACAATGCATGCCAAAAAGAAGATAAAAAACTACAAAGGAAAAATATGCTAAACATGCATGAACTACACTATGGGAAAGAGTTGACCTCATTTACCAATTACCACTGAGGCTCAAGCATAGCTCCTTCTCCAAAATTCAGACTCTCATTCCCTGCAAAATGCAACAAACAAACAAGCGAAATAAAACAAGACTTGGGTTGTCTCCCAAGAAGCCCTAAGTTATAGTCCTAGGTGGACTCTCCTTCCTTTGGGGTTAGGAAGGAAATTCCTTACCATCAAGCTTCCTTCCACATGTGCAAGGTAGAAACCTCGCACAAAAACTTTGGAACAATTCCTCCCAAGAGAGGGCATCATCTAAACCATCGTACCAAATCCTTGCTCCCCCCTTCAAGGAGTGAGGGAAGAGCTTAACCTTGAGCTCATCACTAGTCACACCTTCCATCTTTCCAAGGTGACTAGCTTCAATGAATCGGGCCATGTGGTCTTTGAAACTCTCATCTTTAGACCCCCCATACTTGTTTTTACTAACAAGCTTGATGAGAGTTTGGCTAAGCTCAACATCTTTTTCACTTACCTTGGGGGTCTCCTTTGAAGACCTGGACAAGCTTTGAATCATATCACAAACAAAACCATCATTAAGGTTAGCTTGCAAATTAGGATTGAAAACTGAAAATCTTACCTTGTCCTTACCAACTCGGAGAATGAGCTGACCCTTATCAACATCAATCTTAGCCCTAGCAGTGGCTAAAAAGGGTCGGCCTAGAATGAGAGGAATCTTTGCATCCTCTTCCATGTCCAGCACCACAAAATCAACTGGGAACACGTACTTATCAACCTTAACCATCACATCTTCAATGATCCCATAAGGTGTTTTTAGGGATCGGTCCGCCATTTGTAAGGAGAGCATGGTCGGGGTGACCTCTCCTAAATTCAACCTTCTAAACATGCTAAGCGGCATCAAGTTGATGCTCGCTCCCAAATCACACAAGGCTTCAACAACAGTTAACCCCTCAATCTCCACTGGGATAGTGAAACTCCCAGGATCCCTTCTCTTCTTAGGCATTTTCTTTTGCAAAATGGCACTACACTCCTCGGTCATCATAATAGTTTCATCAACCTCACTCAACTTCCTCCTCTTATTTAAAATGTCCTTCATGAACTTAGCATAGATAGGCATTTGCTCCAAAGCTTCGGAAAAAGGAATATTGATGTGGAGTTTCTTAAAAACTTCCAAAAACTTAGAAAACTGTTTATCCAGATTTTTCTTGACCAAAGCCTTGGGGAATGGAATCTTACTAAGTTCAGGAGAAGGAGCGCTCACAACTCTAGCTTTCACAGGTTCACTCACTCTCTTCTCCATAGCACCCTCATATTCTTCCTGTACTTTCTCATTTTTCTCTCCCTCATCTTGTTTTTTTGACTCGTGTAACACTCTCCCACTCCTAGTGGTAACAACAGCAAAATTCTCTTGTTTAGACAAAATTAAAGAATCGGGAGAAAACTTACCTTGAGGTATCTCGGCCATTTGCTTGGCTAGCTGGCCAAGTTGGTTCTCCAAGTTCTTGATAGCCACCTCTTGGTTCTTATGGTTGTTGTTCATGCGGTTGATGCAACTCTTCAATAGCTCCTCTAAACTCCTCTTGCAATTCACCTTTCCAACAACTTGTGTTTGGACAAGAGGTTCATGATTTGAGGATGGAACTATGCTTCCTTGAGCTATAGCTTTGGCTTCATTACTCTCAGCATTGACAGTACACAAGTTACTAACATGAGGTCCACCACAAGACTTGCACTCCACACAAGTCATTCTTGCACCAACAACCTTGGTCTCCTTAATATGCATTCGAATCTCCGCCACTTGTTCGGTGAGTTGCTTGTTGGAGGCCAAGAGCTTGTCATAAGCTTCCACTTCAAACTTACTCCTTCGGGTTTGGCGATTATTTTCAGAGTTCATGGCTCTCGCTGCCATCTTTTCTATTAAGTCATACCCCGCTTGTGGGGGAAGAGCATCGAACTCGCCATTTGAAGCCGCATCTAGGCCAAACCTCCAAGAGTACTGTAGACCATCATAAAATGTTGTAACCAATTCAGCTTGGGTGAGATTGTGTTGAGGACATTTCCTCAATAGCTTCTTGAAGCGCTCCCAAGCTTCATAGAGACTTTCTTCAGTGGGTTGCACAAAATTCATGATGTCTTTTTTCAATTTCCTCAGAAGGGCTCTTGGGAAGAACCCTGTTGTGAATTTTTCTGCTAAGTCTTCCCAAGTAGTGAAGCTCCCTTGAGGCTGTGAATTCAGCCATTCCTCAGCTGCATCCTTCAAAGAAAATGGAAACAAGCTCAACCGAATTGCATCCGTCGGAACATTGTTCACACGGTAAGTGTTGCAATTCCGGATGAACCTCTCCATGTGAGCATGTGGATCTTCTAAAGTACCTCCACCATATTGGTTTTGGCTCACCAAGTTGATGAATGCCGGTCTCAACTTAAAGTTTCCCACTCCCTCGGGAAAGACAATGCTCCCGGGATAGTCATAACTCATAGTAGATGAAGTGAGTTCCCGAAGAGACCGGTTGGCATTCTCAACTTCTTGCTCACATAATCGGAGGGTGATCCCCTCTTGGATTCTTGCCTCGATATGGGCTTGCATCTCCTCCTCCGTCATATGGCCACCCATGACGGTGTCTCTCTCGAGAGCAACCTGAAAGTGTGACACTAAAACAAAGAAAGATTAGTAGCACCAATTCTAGACAAAGATAAAAACAAAAAATAAAACCACAAACTAAAAACTTAAACCAAAATCCACAAACAATTCCCCGGCAACGGCGCCAAAAACTTGTTGGTTAATCCGCAAGTGTACGGAATTCACCCGGTTTTAAATTATCGAACCACAGGGAATTGGTGTGGCAATTCAGTTTAAGATTCGAGTTCACGGTTGGAAAGCAAATAAAATTCAGTTTTAAGGGTTGATTGTTCAAGTGATTGAGTGACAAACTTAAGAAATGTAAGTGTGTGATAACAATGGTAATCTTGCCTTGGGTTCTTGCTTAACTAAATCAGTTTTAAATTAACCTATTCTTCCCACAAAAATTCTGAGTCTCTCCTTGATGTTATAGCCTATGTAATCATCTATCAATGCCTTGTATAGACAATCCTCTAAAGTCAAAAGATAGGTTCAATTCCTCGACAACCTAAACATTTGCTAAAGGCACTAAGCATGCAATTCAGGCCAACAAACCCCAACCCCTACTCTATTCCTAGTAGCAAGCATAGAAGAGGTAATCCCATATCATGTCCCTAATCTATAACAAATTTCCATTATATTATAGAAAAGCATAAAGCTAGCTCATGATCTAACTTGAAACATAAAGCATAGATATGGAATTCAAGGGTTTACTCAGAAGATTCATGTGAAGAAAAAGGAAATAAGATTAAAACATCAAGAGTCTTACAAGGAACCCAAAGCAAAAAGGTGTTTAGCCAAGCATGGCTATGAAATCCATACAAGAAAATAAGGACAAAACCTGGATCATGAGACTTAGAGAAAGCTCCTCAAGCTCCAGAACTAAAACCCTATCTTCTACCTTATTACAATATGTGAATTTGACAAAAGGTCCTAAGAGAAATGCCTAAAAACCAATTTATAGGCAAAACAAACGAGTCTGGGCGCTCAGGCGCCAATTCAGAGCGCCTGAGCGCCAATTCCAGCCCAAAAACATGCCTCTGGAAGGCAATTGGCGCCTAGGCGTTGGTTATAAGCGCCTAGGCGCTCTCCCCAGATCCCCTCCATATTATGCCTGGCGCCTAGGCGCTCGTACTCGCTGGAAAAGGCTTTTTGACTTCTTTCTTAACTCCTCTTCAAGCTCCATCAAGTCTTCCATTAATCCCAAGCCTCTTGACCTTCCTTCTCCTTCAGTTATTGATCTGAAAACTTGAAACACAAGGCAAGGAAAATCCAGAAGCTCAAAGAGCTTTGTTAGCAAAGAGGGGCCTCAATTATCAAAGGGAACACATGCAAGTCCTAAAGTTACTTATAATGCAAGAAAAGTCCCTATAAAACCACAAAATTACTAAAACAAAGCAAAGACACAAAGAAAGATAAAAATGCATGAGAATGCATGAAACACTACATGAGACTCCACAAAAAGACTCAAAATAAGCAAAGAAATGACCCTAAAAACACTACTAAAATAGGGTCATCAAGCCACAAACATGATCAAAGCTTGATGCCATCCTTACATGCCATAGATGCCAAAACTTGACTATGTTGCCATGTTTTTGCCTAGAACGAATTCTGTGTTGTTTTGTATGTTTAGGGCTGATTATGATGATGAATAGCATGATCTCTTGCTGGTGTACAATGGCCTAGAGGATGGCCAAAATGTTTTTCAAAAAAAAAAAAAAGAGCAACCTAGGGCAATGGTGCTCTCGGCCATGCCCAAATCTTGGGTTTTGGTGAATTCTTCTTGAGCTTTTTGATATATTGATTGTTGCTGATTGCTACTGGAATTTTTACCATATTAGTGATGCTTGTATGATGACAAGATCAGTATGTTGATGCTTGGTAAATGACCCTATATCTTATGCATGAAAACCATGAATTTATGCTAAATTTGACTAGGATTTCATATGATTGTAACATGAAAATTGTGACATGATCAATTCTGGATTTTTGGAGAGTATATGCTTATTGTTGTTGGCTGGACATTGACTTGTGAAGTTGAGATGGAAGGAAGGAAGAGTTTTGAAAACCCTTGAGCCCTTTAGGGTTCAGCCGAGCCACTTTTGTGGTTGTTGGCAAGTTTTCTTCCTTCCGATTCATGCACAAGTTTATGTGATAGCTTGATTGATGAGGTTACCATGCCTTAAGTGTTGTTATGCATGAGAATATGACTATGTGCTTGATATAGCTTATATGATGCCTGATTTTGATATTGCCAAAAGGTCGCTCATCCAGCTGTAATTTCTTTTGGTGCTGTGATTATTACTGTCATTTAAGTTGCATTATCTGCTGTTGAAAATGTTAAGACTCTAGGTTGACCTATTAGAGCCCTAACAAAGAGAAATGAGAACTTAATCGCTTGCAAGTAAAATGTGATGTAATTGGAACATAGGTCTAGTGATGACTATGAACCATGAGAACGATGGTACCGTTAGAGACAAACGGTTACTTGCACGCGAGGGTGTTTGTGGGTTGTACTGTGTGTCCCCACATGATGAGGTTGACTGCGGTCTCCTTGAGATGTATGGGTTGTACTGTGTGTCCCCATGTGACTTGGGTTGTACTGTGTGTCCCCTTGTGATTGTTCATCTGCGGATGATCGTGATTTGGCCATGGTGTTGAGGTGGCTGTGTGAATGGTGAGGTCATTAGTCTAACTGAATTTAGGTGACTAACTGTGATATAACCTAAAGATTTTCCTTAATAAATCTTGTTGTTTATGAGAAATACATGTATATGTGAATGTTTATATGAGAACATGAGATCTGACCCTGTTAGGTGTTTATGTGTTATTCTAGGGGGGGCCCAGATGGTGAAGACCAAGAGTGCTGTGACCTCTTGGACGATCGACTTGCATTGTAAGGCCCGAGTTTTTAAGTTCATGCTAAGTGAATAAACTTCTTATTCACGATTAGGGTTGATGTAATGTGAAGGGAAACCTGAACGAAAGTTTATTAAATGAAATATATTTATGAAGGAGAAAGTTCAGGAAAAGTTCAAGGATTTGCATTATGATCGATAAAAGTTATAGCACGAACGTTTTACGCTTAAACCTAGGTCAGAAACCCTAGTATATAGCTAATTTTCACTTTTAGGCACGATGGTAGTTAATTCCAAAAATCTTCAGAGAAATGTTAGAATTTCTCTTCTTCCATATATAACAATCGTTTCGAGGCGAAACTCTAGGATCTACGAACGTCCGATTCCAATCATCGGAAGTTTGCCGAAACCGAATCCCTGGTATTTCAAAACCCTAGAATCACCCGACTATGGGGACTTTATCTATTCAGAGCTTCAAATGAATATTCTACACGTGTACACCTATTTCTCTTGATGATTTCAATCTTTCTTCCGAAGGAAGTTTTCTATTCCGACATTCGATGCAAAAAGCAACTTATCGGGTAAAATAGTTTTACACCGACTTTGCACCGACTTTGCATTAGTTGCCAAAAATACAAGGAGACATCTTCTTAGCTTAGGAATTCCTTTGCCAAAACCTATCTTAGAATTCATGGAGAATGACGCCGTAAAAATCAGATTCGCGAAACTTTCATTTTCCCGCGAATTTCCACCTTCTATATATAGCAAAGAAAGGAAGAAAAACTCAAATTCTCCTCCATTTTCTCTCTTCAAACCCGCGGCCAAGAACAAGGAAGAAGGAAGAAGAGTTTTTGTTCAAACCTTGCTTGATCGTCGATCAATCAGTTGCTGCTTCAAGGTTTCGAGGTATAGTCGCTAATCCTTACCTCTGATCGCTTTTTCCATAGCTTTTCTGTAGAGTTTTCTGAGTGGATAGTTTATGGGTTTTTGCAAAACTATCCTGAATCTTTCATTTCTGATTCTAAACCTCTTCTATATGTGCCCAAGATCACTTCTGCCGGATTAGATTTTCCGTTATGTCGCCGGAATTCCGCCGGAATCAATTCTAGCCTAAAATACCCATTTATGTAGTTTTTGAGTAAAGTTCCAACCTTTAGGCTGTAAACTATCGCCTTAGCTTAGTGTTAGTAGGATTAGTTGTCATAAACGTCGTTAGTAACGTCCCTGCAAAATTTTATTTTTGGGATTTCAGTTTTGAAAATCCTAAGTTAAAAATCATGACCAAAATACCCCTGCGACAGTTTTTGATCCGATAATTTTTCCGAGTTCAGAATACCCTTAGTTACGGCTTATGAAAGCATAGGAACCAAGTTTGATCGAAGAAAAATCAAGCCCCATAATTAGCCAAAGTGGCCGAGCCCTATTAAGGGGGAGGAAGAAATTTCCTTTTTCCGAAAACTTGTCTTTCGCGCTAGATTATCGTACCTTAGAGTATAGATTACTTCGAGTAACCTTAGTAAGTATCGATAGCTTAGTTTCCGATAGATTCTGATAGTATTTCTGTGATTTTGTTTTAAAGGAACTTTTGAGGAATTTCCTGAGGAACAACACTTTGAGTGCGAGGAAGCACTAGTTGATTATTCTGGAGAACCTACAGGTGAGGGCTTCTCACTGAATCTCTAGTTAATGCTTAGGGTCGATGTTTTCGACGTTGTTTACTGTTTATGCACTGAGATTGTGTGTGATTGAAAATGTTTTCTGAGGCTTCGGCTGACAATGTAGATGATTCATCTACTGAATGTTTTTGAAGATTGACTTACATGCTATGTGCTATGTGGGTAATCTAGGATGTGTGGTGCATGCTTTATATGCTAAGTGCTAAGTGTTTATGATGCGATTTATTGAGATATGACATGTTGTTGATTGTGAGGATTTAAATATGCTCTGTATTGGAATCTGAGATTCTGAATGGTGAGAATAGCGGGCAGGTCATGCCGATTTTATTTTGAGAGTTTTGAGAAAGTTTGATAGGACGAACGAGGTTCGGGCCTTGTATAGGGTTTATGGATCGAGACATTCTCTGGAGTCATTTGGGGATTCGAAGATCCCGAGAACTTATAGGAATTGCGATAAGACTAAAAAGGATATTATTTTGAAAAGAAAATTCATAAGACATTAAACAACCTCTAAATCTTTAAGTAAGGGTAATAATCTCGAAAGGAGGCTTTGGATGAAAATCATAGTTTTGGAAAACGAGAAGTGTCGTCGGATCCAAGTGTTGAGTCTGTTGTTGTTGTGCTGTTGGAGCAGCGTTTGTTGTTGGGCTGTTGGAGCAGCGTGTGTTGTCGTGCTGTTGGAGCAGCGATGTTGTTGGGCTATCCTGGGGATAAGTCCGGGGAACCGTTAGTTCCCGAGTATGTGATACTCTTGTGCTGTTGGAGCAGCGATGTGTGTTGTGAAGTGTGTCTTTTGTCGCAGAATCGACTTTGCCTTAGGGTAAGATTTTAGAGACTTTAATTTACCTAGAACACGTGGCGACGTGTCGAGTGAGGACGGAGACGTTGTTTGACTAATCATCCTGCATTCATGCAACATTAATGGGGTATTAACACAGGACGTACTCTGGACCTCGTCGGATTCCAAAATGGTCATAAGACCCGGATTTCCGTGATAGAGCGTCTGTAGACGTCTCTTGTAGCAGACCGAAATGGCAGACCTACGGGTTACGGCTGATCTGACTACCGTTGTTGTTGGTGTAAGAGGCACGCGGGCCGAAATGGCACCACCGTGGCTGGTGAAGGGCTGATCCGTTGATGTCCATCCGTTCCGGATTGCATATTGGTTGACTGGGTTAACCTGCATACATATCACGCAACATGCATACTGACTTAGTTGATGAGTGTGGTTGCTATTTGATAAACTTACTTGGAACATGCTAATTGTTATTATTGTCGTTATGATTTTGTGGAACATGCAACCCTAGGAATGATATCTCTAGTTATAAGCCTAAGTGGCTATCTATTATTTGTACCTATTGGGTTTATTATCTACATAGTTCTTTAGAGTTGACCCTCGCGTCTTCTGTGTGTGTTTTGGCGGACAACGCCTTTTGTCAGATGAATATTGCGGACTGGTACACCATGGTCCACCCTTCGGGGGGGATTAGGTATGAGATGATCGATCAGGACGACCCCGGGTCGTGGGTGGTTGACCCCGCGAGCCACCGAGCGACGTATTCGGGGCGTATCATGGAGGATCACGTGGACAGTGGAGGACTCCTGAGGTCAGGAGTGTTGAGGCGATGCTCTATCAGCTTCAACTTGCCACCGGGCGTTCACTGTGGGCCAGGACTTGGAGGACCACCACCACCACCATTGTCTTCAGACGAGGAGGATCCCTCAGAGGAGATTCCAGTGGGAGTGCCTTCGGCAGGGTCTAGTGCACCCACCGTTGCGATCATCGATGATCAGGGTTCGGGCCCTAAGCTCGTGAGTCCAGCATCGGAGCGCACTGCGGTTGCGAGGGGAGGACGGATAGGGTTAGTAGACTTGGTCATTCTGGATTCTGATTCAGACGACGATCATGCTAGCACATAGATTTGAGTGTTGGTATGAGCTCCTCGAGTTAGGATTAGTGTAGGAGTAGAGTTTTAGCTCTGACAGTCTTGCTTCATTTGTTACTTAGGGGACAGGGTAGATCCGCCTATAGCTTTTTGTGTGGTTTCCTTACGGGAATCACAGAGAGTTGGTTGGACTTAGGAAGTCTTATTTTCAGGCCATTGGGTCAGCTGATTCTCAGTTTTGAGGGATAGTGTTGCGGGCACTTCACCCTTTTCATTTGGTTTGTATATATTGCCTACGGGCGTTGCACCTCTCTTTCCGTCACTGGAGGTTTACTCGTGACGAGGTTACTACTACAGCGGGGGCTGTTTATATATTGTATATTAGTCCTGATTATTGTTATGGTTGGGTTTTATTTAATTCAGTTTTGTCCTGAGATGAGGGTTCCTGCTGGAACTCTCCACAGTTGGTTGCAGTAGAGGAGGATGCTTCACGGGCGCTCGAGGTACCAGACTGGTGGACACGTATTGGCGACCTTCCAGTCCCGCCTTTAGAGTCACTTCCAGTTCCTTCTGAGCACGCGAAGGTTGCTGCACCAGAAGCCAAGGCTCTAGTGAAGAAGCGACAGAGACAGTGTGGTTGGCTCGATGAGTGATTGATGTTGTCTGGTTGGGGGTCGAGTGTCTCGTAGTTCTGAACTATCATTTATCAGTTTTGTTTTCAGGGTTTTGATGTACTGTGATGTAGGGCTTTAGCCCAAGGTTTCAATTTATGTACTTTGAATTATTGTGGTTTCTTTTTATTAAAAAGTCATTTTATTCAGAAATGCATGTCTTATTTATTCCGCAAGTTTTTATCGTAAAGTTTTCAAGAGTTTCGTATTAATTGAACTTTTGTCATTAAATAAATATTAATGACAAACAGACTCTCAAACTTGTCATTCTCAAACTCTCCACCATGATCACTTCTGACATGCACAATCCTACAACCCTTCTCGTTTTGCACTTGGAAAACAAAGGTAGAGAACACAGAATGAGACTCATCCTTGCGGCTTAAGAATTTTACCCATGTCCAGCGGCTATAGTCGTCAACAATGACCATCCCATATCTCTTGCCACCTGTAGACTCAGTTTTCATTGGTCCAAACATGTCGATATGCAAAAGTTCCAACGGCCTTGAGGTGGAAACAACATTCTTTGCCTTGAAAGAGACTTTTGTAAATTTTCCTTTCTGACATGCTTCACAAAGAGCGTTTGAAGAGAACTTCAGAGTGGGTAAGCCCCTGACAAGGTCAAGCTTACTCAGCTGAGAAATCTTTCTCATACTGGCATGCCCTAACTGTCTATGCCATACCCATTGCTCTTCATTAACAGAAAGAAGGAACTTTACTTTCTGAGATTCCAACTCAGATAATCTGATCTTATAGGTGTTGTTCCGCCTCTTGCTGTTAAACAGAGTAGAGCCATCGATCCGACTTACAACCCTGCAAGACTTTTGATTGAAAATAACATCATAACCCTTGTCAGCTAATTGACTTATTGACAATAAGTTATGTGTTACACCATCTACCAACAGAACATTATCAATGCATGGACTATTATCAATACCAATAGTACCAGAACCAACAATTTTACCCTTCTCATTGCCTCCAAAACCAACTTCACCTCCAGGCTTAAGTTTCAGGTCTTGGAACATATGCCTTTCTCCCGTCATGTGTTGCGAGCATCCACTATCCAGATACCATGATTGGTATTTCAGCGGAGCGATCAAGGATATCTGCAACATAGATGATCTTTTCCTTAGGTATCCCTTTTCTGGGTCTTTTCTTGTTAGTTACCCCAGAGGTTCTGACGACCTTAGGTTTCTCAACATGGTAATGCAAAGGAATATGAGCATGATATTTAGACATAGAGAAAGTTCCCTTTTTGAGAGGAGGGTTAACAATTTTATCAAGCAATGGTTCAGGCAGTATAGTACCAGAGGGTACAAAATGTTCATACAAGGATTTTGCCTTAGACATAGAAGGCTCCTTTCTACTGGGTCTAGAATAGCCAATGCCATACATTCCATTTCTGCTTACGCCATAGACCATTGAAGCCATTAAGCTTCTGTCTACACTTTTAGCTAGGAATCTTTGAAAAGACTTTTCATATTTTGATTCATTCTTAACATCAGAGGCATCACAAGCAACAACTTCTTCAAATTTTGCAATTTGATTTTTGAGCACAGAGTTAGAATTAACTAAAGCATGATTACTCACATTTAATTAAGAAATCTTTTTCTCATGTTCAACAGAAGTTTCAGAGGCAGCAGAGAAATTCTTTTTCAACTTTTTATGCTTTGTAAAAAAAAAGAGTTATATTTATCCATAATATCAGACAAGACAGCTTTAAGTTAAGAAGTTGAGAAATAAGCAAATACCTCATTTTCATCGTCAGGGTCTGGCTCTTCCTCTGATGCAGATTCAGCATTAGGTGCATCTTTAGACTCTGCTTCTTTGTCCTTGACAACTGCCATGAGTCCTTCAACGATTTCTCCATCAGAATCAACTTCTTCTGACTCTGAGTCATCAAAAGTCACCATGAGGCCTTTCTTTGCTTTGAAGTGCTTCTTTGGCTTTTTGTCCTTTTTTCAGCTTTAGACAATCACTCTTGTAGAGTCCTGATTCTTTGCATTCAAAGCAAGTGACTTCTTTTGATGAGGACTTCTTCTGACCAGATGAAGATTCATGCTTTCCTTTGTCCTTTGATGAGCCTTTGTACTTGCTCTGCTTGTGCTTCCAGATGCGGTTGAGCTTTCTAGAGATCAGGGTTAGCTCATCTTCATCAGAATCACCTGAAGTTTATTCAAACTCTTCAGCTGCTTGGAGAGCTTTTGCCTTTTTAGATTTGGATTTCAAGGCTATGAACTTCTTCTTGTGAGTCTGATGCTCTTCACGATCTAACTCATGACTCTTCAGCATAATTATGAGTTCTTCCAAACTCAATTGGTCAAGATCTCTTGAAAACTTCAAGGAAGTTATCAAAGGTACCCAGTTTTCAGGAAGACCTCTAAGAATCCTCTTGACATGATCAGCAGTGGTATAGCTTTTGTGGAGAGGTCTTATTCCAGCAATAATCAACTGGAATCTGGAAAACATATCTTCAATGGATTCGCCAGGTTCCATCTGGAAAGCTTCGTACTTCCTGATCAAAGAGAATGCCTTTGTCTCTTTCACTTCTTTGTTTCCTTCATGAGTCATCTTTAAGGAATCAAAGATAGACTTAGCATACTCACGATCTGCTATCTTTTGATATTCTTTAAAAGAAATAGCATTGAGAAGAATGGTTCTAGCTTTGTGATGTTCTGAGAATTTCTTCTTCTGCTCAGCCGTCATATTTTCTCTTGAGAGCTTTTTGCCATCAGCATCAAATGGACGCGTATAACCATCCACGATAATATCCCAAAGATCAGTATCGAAGCCAAGAAAGAAGCTTTCGATTCTATCTTTCCAGTACTCGAACTTGTGTCCCTCAAAGATAGGAGGCTTTTCACTGTAGACATCCTTTTGTGCATCACTGGTGGTAGCCATCACAGTTTTTCACACCGGCCCGGATCACTAAACACTGTTAGGTGTGGTAATCAGAACTTGCGCTCTGATACCAATTGACGGTATGAAAAACGATAGAAGGGGGGGGGGGGTTTGAATAGCGTTTTAAACTAAAAACTTTTCCCTCTTGAGATTTAGACAAATCTCTAGAACAAACAACACACGGTGCAAAGATAAGAGATGAAGAGAAGCACGCAAGTATTTTATCCTGGTTCACTTGATAATCGCTCAAGCTAGTCCAGTCCACCCGTTAAGGTGATTTCTTCCTTCTTAGAATGAAGGCAATCCACTATTCAATGTTTGTTACAACTGCACTAGCAACCTGCTCAGTGACTAACAATACAATGAACTAGCAAACACTAAGATCCACTCTCTTAGTCTTCTCAAGGAGCTGACCAACCTTGGTCCCTTAAGGAAATCAAACTAACTGTTTGAGGGTTTTGGGATTACAATGAATACTTCTAAGAAAGCTAAGGTAAACACAGTAAGAACGATTGAAGAAAGATTGCTAAGAGAATATTGAATGGTTGCTTAAGCTTGTACAAAGTTTCTTAGCCTCTTCTTCCAACTTCAACCTCTATTTATACTCCAAGGATTAGGTTTGTATTCGTTGTTTGAAATGCTACCGTTGGAGGGCAAATCCGGAACTTCCAGATTCTGCTGTAGCTGAACATCTTAGGTAAGGTCGTCAGGATAGTACAATTGCTTTTGTACTTGGACAGCGACGTGAGCCTTATCCTAGTTGACTTCTAATCAGACGACGCTTCATGTTGGAACTTGTGAAGCTTGGTGATCAGAGTCAGAGGGAAGCTTGGATCCTCTGACCTTCGTATCTGTTCTCGCCAAGAACATAGAATCAAGGCATAGTGCCAAGAGTGTAAGATCAAGGTTTGATCAGTGGTTGCATCTCTATGTTTTGATGATTACAATTAAGGTTTGTGATGATGAACAATTGTGGTACCCTAACGTTTGTCTTTTTAAGTTATGACAAACAGGTTCTGAATCTGACCCAAGCCTATTCGTTCAGAAGAAGAAGAACCAAGGGTTACTAAAAAGAGAGCTATTTAATCTATCATGTTCGTTCTGAACAGTGGCAAATACTTCAGAAGCTCTGAAGATGGAAGCTCTCAAGAAGTTCTGAAGAACTCAAGTCAGAAGTTCTGAAGACCAAATGTTCCAGTGGAACGGTCCAGAAGCAGAAGACTCAAGTTCTGAAGACTTACAAGAAGTTGGTTCTGAAGACCCAAGCTATTCTAGCTCTGAGGATCAGAAGTTCTGAGGAACTCGTTCAGTAGCAGAAGTTGCATGGTCAGAAGAATCCAAGCTTCAATCTGACGATGATCAGAAGCTTCATCAACGTTCATCTGAAGCTCCCTCATCACAAGTCAACTGGTGAAAGGACAGGTCGCTATCATAGTACAACGTCGTACAAGTCTCAGTCTGTCCGCCACCTAACTTGTACAGCCTAGCAGTCTGATATTACAGAATTGCCACTCCAACGGATAAAACCTTAGCAACGGCTACATCACAAGTCTTGGAGTATATAAAGGCTGAAGAAAGAAGAAAGAAGCCAAGAAACTTTGCTGAAAACATTCAACATATACGAACCATTCTCTTAACATTATTTCTTCATTGTTCCTAAACATCTGAGTTTACTATTCGCTTGTTAGAAGCACTTATTGTAAACCCGAAACCTTTTACACACTTTGTAAAGTTCATCAAGAGACCAAGGTTGGTCGGATCTTGAGAGGACTGAATCAAGGCTGATTCAGTATTTAGCTAGTCTTAAGAGGATCGGTAGATCAGCTTCTTAAGAGGATACTAGTGAGAAAATCAGTGTATTGTTAGTCACTTAGCAGGTTGCAAAGTGCAGTTGTAACACTCATTGATTTTAGTGGATTGCCTTCATCAGAAGAAGGAAGAAATCACCTTCACAGGTGGACTGGATTAGCTTGAGCTTTTATCTCAAGTGAACCAGGATAAAATACTTGCGTGCTTTACTTCCTATCATTCAGCACTTAGTTTTATCTTTGAGTTTTGAAATAGCTTAAAAGTATACCCGTGATTCAAAAACTCTATTCAAACCCCCCCTTTCTAGTGTTTTTCGCACCTTCAATTGGCATCAGAGCTCCGGTTCTGATTTTAACACCTAATAGTGTTCAGTGATCCAGAACCTTGTGTGAAAAACAAATCATGGCCCAAGCCAATACTTCCGCTGACAACAACAACAACAACAATCAACTCAGAGCACCAATCTTTGATGGTGAAAAGTTTGAATACTGGAAAGATAGAATAGAGTGCTATTTCCTTGGCACTGACCCAGATCTCTGGGATATGGTCATTGAAGGCTATACTGATCCAGTAGATGCTTCAGGAGTGAAGATCCCCCGTTCTGAAATGACTGACGCTCAGAAGAAGCGTTTCAAGGATCATCACAAGGCGAAGTCCATGCTATTTAGCTCAATATCATATATTGAGTATGAGAAGATCTCTGACAAAGAAACTGCTAAATCCATCTTTGACTCCTTGGTCATGACACATGAAGGAAATGAAGAGGTCAAGGAAACCAAGGCTCTTGCTCTCATACAACAATATGAGCAGTTTAAGATGGAATCTGGGGAAACCATTGAGGAGATGTACTCAAGGTTTCAAACTCTGATTGCTGGAATCAGAGTGCTAAACAAGGGCTACTCTACTGGTGATCATGTTAAGAAGATTATCAGAAGTTTGCCTAAGGAGTGGAGAGCTTTTGTCACTCCCCTGAAACTCTCCAGGAATTTGAACTCGTTGAAATTAGAAGAGCTCGTGAGTCATCTCAGAAGCCATGAGATTGAACTCAAAGGAGACAAGCCTCAAAAGAAAGACAAGTCTATTGCTCTTAAGTCAAAGTCTGACAAAGCAAAAGCCTATCAGGCAGAAGAAGAAAATTCATCTGAAGAGCTATCAGATGCGTCTGATGATGAAGAGCTGTCTCTCTTCACAAAGAGGCTAAGCAAACTCTGGAAGAACAGACATAGTAAGGGAAAAGGACCAAAGAAAAGTTCAGGAAGATATGAATCTTCATCTGGTCAGAAGAAATCATCTGGAAAGGAAGTCACTTGCTTCGAGTGCAAGGAATCTGGGCACTACAAGAGCGACTGTCCCAAGCTTAAGAAGGACAAGAGACCAAGAAAAGTCTTCAAGAAGAAAGCCCTCATAACCTTTGATGCAACTGATTCTGAAGAAGCTGAGTCAGAAGAAGATGAAGCTGTGGAGGCTCTAATGGCTACCACTAGCAGAGGTGCTGAAGCTTCAGAAGATGATTCAGACTCTGAAAATGATGATGAGGTATTCTCTGACTTTTCTCTATCTGAGCTAAAAACTGCTTTATCTGAAATAATGAAGAAACATGATATTTTGCTAAATAAGCATAAAGAGCTTAAAAAGAAATATGCTGCTAAAACCAGTTCTTCAGAAGTTCATGAGAAGTCAATCTCTGAACTCATGGATGAGAACTATATTCTTGTTAATGACAATGCTGTTCTTCGTGCTAAAAATGATGTGTTAGAAGACCAACTTGCATCATCTGATGTTAAGTATGAGACAAAATATGAGAAAGCGTTTCAAAAGTTCCTTGCAAAGGGCATAGACAGAAGTCTTATGGCTTCAATGATCTATGACATGAGCAGAAATGGGAACAGTGGCCTTGGCTACTTTCAATCCATGAAAGATAAGTCATCTGAGCCCAAACGCGAACCATTGCATAAGCATTTCGTTCCCGCTGGCACGGTCATTCCAGAGAAGGTTAAACCTAAGGAGGTGAAACCAAAGGGAAAGTTCAAACTTGACATGTCTAGATACTATACTCAGGTTCCTATGCATTATCCTCCTGTTGCACCCAAAGTTCCAAGAACTTCTGGGAAAACTAACAAGAAAGGACCCAAGATATGGGTACCTAAAACAAAAATTATTCCTGTTGCAGACATCTTATGCAGCTCAGTTAAGACACCTGTCATGGTACCTGGACAGTGGATGCTCGCGACACATGACGGGCACAAGGTCTATATTCCAAGAACTGACACCGCTTAAGTTAGGAGGAGACGTTGGCTTTGGAGGTAACCAGAAGGGAAAAATTATTGGAAAAGGTTCCATAGGAGATGGAAAAATTCCAGTTATCAATGATGTACTTCTGGTGGAAGGATTATTTCACAACTTGCTCTCCATAAGCCAAATTGCTGACAAAGGTTACGATGTGATCTTCAATCAAACCGGATGCAAAGCTGTTAGTCAAACAGATGGATCTGTTTTATTTTCTGGGAAGAGGAAAAATGATATTTACAAAATCAGATCCTCTGAACTGCTATCTCAGAAGGTCAAGTGTCTCATGTCAGTTAATGATGAGCAATGGATCTGGCACAGACGTCTAGGACATGCAAGTCTCAGAAAAATCTCTCAACTTAGCAAGCTAAATCTCGTCAGAGGATTGCCTCGTCTGAAGTACTCATCAGAGGCTCTGTGTGAAGCTTGTCAGAAGGGAAAATTCACCAAGAAGCCTTTTAAAGCAAAGAATGTGGTATCTACAACAAGGCCCCTTGAGCTACTTCACATTGATCTTTTTGGACCAGTGAAAACTGAATCCATTGGAGGAAAGAAGTATGGGTTAGTTATTGTAGATTGAAGGTATGAAAAACGGTAGAAAAGGGGGGGTTGAATAACGTTTTCAGTATAAAACTTCCACCTTAAAGATTTTGACAAATCTTTCGAGAACTTAAGTGCTAAAGATAAGAGATAGAAAAGCACACAAGGATTTTATCCTGGTTCACTTGATAAATCACTCAAGCTACTCCAGTCCACCCGTTAAGGTGATTTCTTCCTTCTTAGAATGAAGGCAATCCACTAATCAGGTAAGAGTTACAACTGCACTTGAAACCTACAAGTGACTAACAATTACACTGACTTAGCTCACACTAAGATTCACTCTCTTAGTCTTCTCTAGGATCCGATCAGCCTTGATCTCCTAAAGGAACTAAACAAACTGTTTATCAAAGAATTGTTTACAAGAGATTTGCTTCTAAAAAGCTAATAGTAAACTCAATGAATTTCAGATGAAAGAAAGCTTAGAAGAATTTAAGTTTGTCTTGCGCGTATGTGAATGCTTCTAGCCGTTTCTTTCAGTCTTCAGCCTCTTTATATACTCCAAGGATTAGGGTTGAGCGTTGCATGGGAAATGCTACCGTTGGAGGGCAGTTCTGGAAAATCCAGCTTCTGCTGTGTCTGAGACTGTTAGGTAGGTCGTCAGGAAGGTACAGTTGCTTTTGTACTTGGATAGCGACTTGACCTTTAAACCTAGGAGACTTCTGATCAGGGGATGCTTCATATTGGAACTTGTGAAGCCGGTTGATCAGAGTCAGAGGGAAAGCCCAGATCCTCTGACCATTGTTTCTTCTGATTCTGAACTCAGAGGGAAGAACATGGTCTTCAGAGTATCTTGCTTCTGGACAACAGAATTTCACTAATCAGCTTCTGGATCTTCAGAGTCTTCTACACCATCAGAATATCTGAGCCTTCAGTGTTTCTTGGTTATCAGACTTTCTGGATCTTCAGAGCTTCTAGTGACTGAGTCCACATCAGAGTTTGTATAACTTCAGAACTTCTGAAGCTTTTCCACTGTTCATACTGAACATGGTGAATGCGAAAGCGTTGCTTGGGTTGCTCTTTATACACAGTGCTTCTGATTTGTGTCAGATTGAGTTGAGGTCAGAGCCTGTAAATAGCACACTCAGAAAAACACGTTAGAGTACCACAATTGTTCATATAAAAGGTTAACTTGTAATCATCAAAACATAGAGTTGTACTACTAGATCAAAACTTGATCTTACAATCTCCCCCTTTTTGATGATGACAAAACTAAGATTTTTGATGAACAATTCTTAAACATTAAACTGAATTCACTCAGAGTTTAGAGATATAGAGTAAGACTTATCCTGATGTGAATAGTTTATCTTGCTCATTCTGAATTCAAGTCACTGCTTGATTCTGAGCTTAGCTCCCTTTGAATCTAATACTTGATGAAAACGTTAGTAAAGTCTAGATTCTGAGCTAAATGAAATAAGAGTTCAGAGTGAAAAACTTATGACATAGATGAAAATCGAGTAATCAGAGCGCATAAGTAATCAGAGTCACGGACAAGGTATCAGAGTCTTGGGTATCAGAGTCAACTTAGAATCACTTCAGAAGAAGTGAAATGTATTCCTTGTATTTGCCCAGTGACACATCTATGGTCATGAAGGTGGAACTCTTAAATTCTCCAAAAGAAAAAATAAATCACACTAACACATCTTACACATCAAAAACTGGGTTTACTCCCCCTTTTTGTCATAAGCAAAAAGCTTGGGGTGTGAAAAACTTAGCTTGAAGTACAAGGTACTCCCCCTTAGAGAAGGTCTAAGTTTAAAGAAAAGGAAAACGATGCAAGAATCAGAGTTAGGCGAAATAAATAGAAGAGTTAATGCAAGAGAAGAACGTTTACCACCGGTCAAGGGAGTAAAGAGAAGGGTCAGTTACCAAGAACTTAACCTCGAGAAACTGTAGGAGCATTAACTTTCAGAGAGAAAGTGAAGCCTATATAAAGCGTTGGAGAGAGAGGTAAGCTTCACACCTCGAACAATTTTCAGTAAGGAAAAAATGGCATCATACATCGTAGCACTAGAAGAGCTGAGGAAGAAGGCCTTCGAGGAGGACTTGTTCCTGAACATCAGGCATCCAGAGGGTACAACGACCATCTCGGAGCTGACACGGACACTGCTGGAGGAGGACCTGCGTCCAGAGTTGAAGAGAGACCTGAGGGAATTTCTTGCCTTCGTGAAGGAGGTGCAAGAACTCAGCCGGCTTGAACTCAAGCTGCTGGAAGAAAAAGAGAGTTTGGAAGAGAAGCTCAAGACTGCAGAAGAGATTCTGGAGAGGGATGAGCTAAAGGACAGGCTCAACAACATCCAGCATGCACTGGAGCGTCTGGAGAAGGATAGGTCAGAGCAGCGCCACGAGTGCAGAAGAATGAGGAGGGATCCTCCATTCTAGACTTTAGGGAAAGAATGTATGATGTAAACATAAAGAGAGTATGAATAAAAAGATTTTTGCAAACATATGTGACACAAATATATATAATAATGCATAGATAATCACAAACGAACAAAGTAGAATAAATAAATAAAAAGAAACAGAAGTTAACAAAAATAAAACAACGTTAAAGAAAAAGAAAAACGAAGAGATCCTAAAACTAGGGTTTATCAGTTCGACGCAGAAGTTCCATCATCATGTGCTTCATTTCAATTAGCATGGATTCATGAGTGTCAAGACGCTGTTCCATGATGTCGAGTCTGGATGAGCTGGACTGAGTAGAACCGGAAGGAACATTCTGAGCAGCTTGAGGATCTGGAATGGAAGCAGAAGCAGCAGGAGTAAACACTACTGGTGCAAGTGCTTGGCATCTAAGAGCTTCAGCCTCAGCTTCAAGTCGTTCTGCCTCTAATCTGGCTTGTTCAGCTTGAGCTGCTGCTTGACGTGCAGCTTCTTCTGCTTGAGCTTTCTTTCTCTTGGCTTCTTCAATAGCTTCAAGAAGCTTATGTCTCTGTTCTTGTTCATGAAGAGCCACCCTTCGAGCAAACCCTTGCTTTGCAGCCTCAATCCTCTGACTTCCCTCTGCATGCAGGAGCTGCATCATACAAGTGCCCAGAGTGTTCCACTCATCAGCCACACATTCAGCATTCTCACTTAGGTCAGTCTGACCGTGCACATTGCGTAGCCTCAAAGAGGCTTCATGATAGAAAATATTGATGCACTCAGAGAGAGATGTGGGTCGGAGGTGAGTGTAAGGAATTATGGAGAGGTTGGTTTCAGGAGAGGCTGGGTGATTGCTGCTGTGAGCTTCAGAGGCACCTTGTGGAGAACCAATGTTAAGCATTTGAGCATTGGGTTCAGAGGTTCCAAGGTAAGGTTCTGAAGTTTCAACTAGAGGATGAGGTGATCTAACCAAGGATTGGTTAGACACAGATTGGTCTGGTTCAGGTTCTGGTTGAATAGGCTCTTGTTGGTCAGGGGCAGGGTGAGCTTGTTGAGCCAAAGGGTCTGCCTCTTGTAAAGGATTGGCCAAGATAGGTTCATCTGGGTCAACTAGACGTTCAGGTCTAGGGCCAGGATATCTCCTAGGGCTTGGACAAGTGAGATAATACTCTTCTAAGGTAGACACCTTTTCTTTTCTGACCTCCATGAATTTTCTAATGGATTCAGAGTTATTGGAGGGAGAAGAGTCAGCAACATTGGTTGGGAAGGATGCAGGTGTAAAGGCTGTGGAAGAATCTGTATCCGTGGGTCTGAGAGCCAGTCGTTCTGATGCTCTTGGGACAGAGTGATCAGAGGTTCTGGGTCCAAGTTCTGTTTGGGTAGGCTCTGGTTGTTCATGAATGATGGGTTCAGAAGTTAATGGGTTGTACGGGATGGTAATGGGAGAGGTTGGTTCTTCTGACCTAGAGGGTTGGTTCTGGAGCAAATTCCAGAGAGGTGCTTCAGTAGGGGAAGGTTGAAAGAACGAAGACCTTGGGGAATGTGGTGGAGAGGTGGTTTGTGCAGCTGGTTGGGATTCAGGAATAGGAGTGAGGGGATTTGAAGAGTGTTTGAGCATGGAAGATATGGGGAGTGCATCAAATAAATTCAAATCATCATCAGAAGCAATTGCAGACTTACTTGAATGTGCTGATGATCTTGTCATTCTGGCAAGAGGTTCAGTCCTTCTGATCACTTCAGCGGCTGGTTCCACCCGAGTAGGCTTCACCACGATTCTGACCTGCTTCTTCTTCTTCTTAGGAGGACCATCCTCATTATCACCATCATCACCATCATCAGGCTTGCTGGTTTCATCTTGCTTTCTCTTGAGTTGACCAGCCTTCTTCTTTTTTATCAGAGGGACATTTGATTCCTCAGAAGATTCTTCTAGGATCATCTTCCTCTGAGCTTTCTTCTTGGGAGGAGAAGGAAACTCTGGAGCTGGCGGCAGTCTGCTGAAGAAGTCATCGAGATCAATTTTGAATCCTTGAGCCCTTAGGTCTTCAACATAGCACCTAATGGCGTCAGGATTGTCTGCCTGTGTCCACAGAGGGTAGTCATTCAGAGGCATCCTTCTACTTCTGATCTCAGAAGATGTGTCTTCATGGGCAGGAGCAATCTTCTTCTTGATTAGGCCCATCTTCTTTAGAGAGTTTGCCGTGAAGACATCACTGACAATAGTGGTCAGATCCTCTGTGCATCCAGCATTTATCAGATCTTGAATGAGGCCACTCTCAATGAAGAGATCAGACAAAAGTCTCCCGAAGGGAATATACTTGATCGCTGACTTGATGGAGGCAGTGGTACGAGACTTCCGGATACATTCCTTCAAGTAGGAGAACAGGAAGTAGGGAAGACAGATCTTCTTCTGGTCTTGGATGAAGAACAACATCACCTTCTGATTGAAGTTGATGTAGTCTGGGGAACTGCCCTTTGGTCTCTGGTTTATGCAGTGGAGCAAAATTTTGTGCCAGATCCTGAGCTTGGGATGAAGGTCCATCACCTTGTAATTCGTCTTGCCCGGTTTGTAATTGGTGTACAGGGCCTTGTTGAATGTATCCTTGGTGCTGGGTTTCAGCTTCGATTCTGTGAGTTGGAAACGATACCCAAAAGCAGTGTCTGCACCCAGCAAATTCACGAAAGACTTCTCTGTGATGATGATCTTTCTTCCAAGAATGTAAGATACCACCTGAGTATCATCGCAGTCGGCGTGCTTCCAGAATTCCTTGATCAGTTTATCATACACCGGTCCTCGGAGTCTGTTGAAGTAATTTCCCCAACCTTGAACTTGGACTTCAGGACGAAGATCATACCCATTTGTAGCCAGGTTGTCGAGGTCGAATCTCCATTCTGCCAGGACTTGAAGTTCCTCAGGAGCATATACGCAGTGAACGGCACAGTCCCGTTCTGCAATTGGAATAATCTGCTCTTGAGCTTGACCTTGATCTTGTGTCGGATTCTCAGGGCCCCTTTGACCCGTTGCTAGACCAACTACCATGTGAGGGAACTGGGTTGCATCTGCAGTAGTTCTTCTGGTTTGACTCACCATTTTTGAAGCGGTTTAAGGTTTGAGGTAGAAGATGAGGGTTGAAGGATGAAGAGAGATCGAGAGAGAAATCGAGGACAAGCGGTTTTGAAAAGCAGAGAGAGAGAGAGAGTAAAAACCGGAAGTGAAAGAGATCGTGTGTGTATAGTGGGTTTTGAAAAATAACCGTTGTTGATTTAAAAAGCACTTTAAGATCAACGGTTGAAAATTAAAGATAGATAGTAACAGTAAATACACAAATCACACACAGGAGAGAAGCACATCTACACGCAATCATAACAGACTGTCACACGGGCACAAGGAACTATGCATCAGAAATACTGACACACGTGTTGCTGTCTCAGCTTCAGAGTCAGTACCAGTGGGTACACACACTCTGATTGAGTTACCTTCTGGACTAGACATCTTCTGATCAAGAAGTATCATAGTCAGAGGTTCTGATCCATCTTCACTCTGGACAAAAGTCCATGTTCAGATTTTTCAGAATAAAATTAAATCTATCTTCTGCTAAGGGCTTTGTAAAGATATCTGCCCATTGATGGTCAGTATCAACAAACTTCAGAAGAAGTACGCCCTTCTGTACATAATCTCTAATAAAGTGATACTTTACCTCAATGTGCTTTGCCCTTGAATGCAAGATAGGATTCTTACTCAATGAGATTGCAGCAGTGTTATCACAATAGATTGGGATATTGCTCTCAAGGATCTGATAATCCTCCAGCTGATGTTTCATCCAGAGCATCTGAGTGCTGCATATTGCTGCTGAGATATATTCTGCCTCTGCAGTTGATAGTGCAATGGTTGATTGCCTCTTGCTTGCCCATGAGACTAGATTGCTTCCCAGAAATTGACAATTTCCAGAAGTACTTTTTCTCTCTGTTCTATCTCCAGCATAATCAGCATCACAGTAACCTGAAAGCTTATACTCTGATGTTTTCTTATACATCAAGCCAAGGTTAGTGGTGCCTTTCAGATACCTTAGGATCCTCTTAACAGCAGTTAAGTGGGTTTCCCTTGGATCTGATTGGAAACGAGCACATAAATGAACACTAAATAGTATGTCTGGCCTAGATGCAGTTAAGTATAGAAGTGAACCTATCATGCCACGATAGAGCTTCTGACATACTTTACCACTTTTATCTTCTTTCTCCAGAATGCATGTAGGATGCATTGGAGTCTTGGCCACTGTAGATTCCAGCATATTGAACTTCTTCAGAAGTTCTTTAGTGTACTTGCTCTGATGGATATATGTTCCTTCTGGTGTTTGATCAACTTGTATTCCCAGAAAGTACTTTAATTCTCCCATCATACTCATCTCAAATTCAGCCTGCATCATCTCAGAAAATTCTTTGCATAGAGATTGATTAGCAGAACCAAATATAATATCATCAACATAAATTTGCACAATTAAGATATCATCTTTATAAGTCTTGCAAAAAAGAGTTGTATCTACTTTACCCCTTACAAACTCATTCTCCAGAAGGAATGAGCTGAGTCTCTCATACCATGCTCTGGGAGCTTGCTTCAGACCATAGAGTGATTTCTTCAATTTGAACACATGGTCTGGTTTCTTCTCATCCTCAAAACCTGGGGGTTGATGAACATAGACTTCCTCTGAGATATAACCATTTAGGAAGGCACTCTTCACGTCCATCTGATGTAGAACTATGTTGTGATTTACTGAAAAAGAGATCAACAGTCTGATTGCCTCCAGTCTTGCTACTGGAGCAAATGTTTCAGTGTAGTCTATTCCTTCCTGCTGGCTGTAGCCTTGAGCAACTAGCCTTGCTTGTTTCTGACTACATCTCCTTTCTCATTCAGCTTGTTTCTGAATACCCATTTCGTTCCAATAACATGGACACTCTCAGGCTTCTTCACTAAGCTCCAAACATCGTTCTTGGAGAATTGATTCAATTCTTCTTCCATGGCCAGAATCCAATCCTTGTCCTGAAGAGCTTCATCTATGGACTTGGGTTCAATTAAGGACACCAATCCTTTCAGACTGAGCAAGGTCTCTTCAGAGGGTCTGAAGGCAGATCTGGTTCTGACTGGTTCGTCTTTGTTGCCCAAAATCAATTCCTTAGGGTGAGCTGCAGTGATTCTGCTCTTCTTCAGAGTTTGTGAGTTAGAGGGACCAGCTTCTTCCTCTGGTTCATCTTCCTCTGGCTCAACTTCCTCTGGAGCTTTGCCTTTGTCAGAAACATTAATGCTTAAATCTGCAAACTTTTCAACTAGCTTTGACTGGTCAGAGTCAAGCTTATCGTCAAATCTAACATGAATAGATTCTTCAATAGTCTTAGCATCAGTATTATAAAATCTAAAACCTTTAGATCTCTCAGAGTAACCGAGTAATAGACACTTAGAAGACTTAGCATCAAATTTATGCAATCTATCCTTAGTATTGAGAACATAACAAACACAGCCAAAAGGATGAAAATAAGAAATGTTGGGTTTTATGTTCTTCCACAATTCATAAGGAGTCTTATTCAGAATTGGTCTCACAGAGATTCTGTTCTGAATGTAACATGCTGTATTTACTGCCTCTGCCCAAAAGTGCTTAGCCATGCCAGTTTCTTGGAGCATGGTTCTAGCCATCTCCTGAAGAGTTCTGTTCTTCCTCTCAACAACACCATTTTGTTGAGGAGTTTTGGGACAAGAGAAATCATGTGCAATTCCATAGGAATCAAACAGACTCTCAAATTTGTCATTCTCAAACTCTCCACCATGGTCACTTCTGACACGCACAATCCTACAAGCCTTCTCGTTTTGCACTTGAGCAATGAAGGTAGAGAACACAGCATGAGACTCATCCTTGCGGGTTAGAAATTTTACCCATGTCCAGCGGCTATAGTCATCAACGATAACCATCCTATATCTCTTGCCACCTATAGACTCAGTTTTCACTGGTCCAAAAAGGTCGATATGCAGAAGTTCTAACGGCCTTGAGGTTGAGACAACATTCTTTGCCTTGAAAGGGACTTTTGTGAATTTGCCTTTCTGACATGCTTCACAAAGAGCGTCTGAAGCGAACTTCAGATTGGGTAAGCCCCTGACAAGGTTTAGCTTGCTCAGTTGAGAAATCTTTCTCATACTGGCATGCCCTAACCGTCTATGCCATACCCACTGCTCTTCATTAACAGACAGAAGGCACTTCACATTCTGAGCCTCCAACTCAGATAATCTGATCTTATAAATGTTGTTCTTCCTCTTGCTGTTAAACAGAACAGAGCCATCGATTTGACTTACAGCCCGGCAGGACTTTTGATTGAATATAACATCATAACCCTTGTCAGCTAATTGACTTATAGACAATAAGTTATGTGTTAAGCCGTCTACCAATAACACATTATCAATGCATGGACTACTATCTACACAAATAGTACCAGTACCAACAATTTTACCCTTTTCATTTCCTCCAAAGCCAACTTCGCCTCCAGGCTTAAGTTTCAGCTCTCGGAACATACGCCTTTCTCCCGTCATGTGACGCGAGCATCCACTGTCCAGATACCATGATTGGTGTTTCAGTGGAGCTATCAAGGATATCTGCAACATAGATAATCTTGTCCTGAGGTACCCACTTTCTGGGTCCTCTCTTGTTAGTTACCCCAGAGGTTCTGATCACCTTGGGTGTCTCAACATGATATTTTAAAGGAATATTTGCATGATATTTAGTCATAGAGAAAGATCCCTTTTTAAGAGGGTTTTTAGCAACTTTAGCAGGAACAGGATCAGGCAATATGGTACCAGAGGGAACAAGGCATTCATACAAGGATTTAGCTTTAGACACAGAGGGCTCATTTCTAATTGGTTTAGAATAGCCAATGCCATGCATTCCATTTCTGCTTACGCCATAGATCATTGAGGCCATTAAGCTTCTATCCACGCTTTTAGCTAGGAATCTTTGAAAAGACTTTTCATACTTAGATTCATTTCTACAATCAGAGGCATCACAGGCAACAATTTCTTCCAACTTAGCAATCTGGTTCTTAAGCACAGAGTTAGAATTGATCAAGGCATGATTATCATTTTTCAAATCAGAAATAATTTTCTAATGTTCAGAAGGAGTCTTGGAAACAGCAGATAAGTTCTTTTTCAGCTTCTTATGCTTAGACAATAAGGAGTTATACTTATCCATATTATCAGACAAAGCATGTTTCAGTTCAGAGGTAGAGAAAGAAGCGAATACCTCATTTTCATCGTCTGAGTTAGGATTTCCTTCTGATTCTGAGTCAGAGTCATCAACTCTCTTTGACTCTGCTTCCTTGTCTTTGACAATAGCCATGAGTCCTTGGACTTCACCATCAGAGTCAACATCCTCTGACTCTGATTCATCAAATGTCACCATCAGACTCTTCTTTGTCTTGAAGTGCTTCTTTGGCTTCTTGTCCTTCTTCAATCTTGGACAGTCACTTTTGTAGTGCCCTGATTCTTTGCACTCAAAGCATGTGACTTCCTTAAGTGAGGACTTCTTCTGACCTGAGGATTCAGACTTTCCTTTTGCCTTTCCAGAGCCTTTGTATTTGCTCTGCCTGTGCTTCCAGATGCGATTGAGTCTCTTGGAGATCAGAGTCAGCTCATCTTCATCAGAATCTTCTGATGCTTCTTCAGATTCCTCTTCTTCAGCTTGAAGAGCTTTTGACTTCTCAACCTTAGCCTTTTCAGATTTAGATTTCAAGGCTATGGACTTTTTCCTCAGATCTTGCATCTCTGAGCGCTTCAGCTCATGGCATTTCAAAATGCTGATGAGTTCTTCTAAACTCATATTCTCAACGTCTCTCGTGAGCTCTATTGACGTCACTAAAGGCATCCAACTTTCAGGAAGACACCTGATGACCCTTATGACATGATCTTTTGTTGTGTAGCTCTTGTTGAGAGGTCGTATGCCAGCTACAAGCAACAGAAATCTGGAGAACATTTCTTCAATGGATTCATTTGGCTCCATGATGAAGGATTCATACTTTTGGATCAAAGACAATGCCTTTGATTCTTTGACTTTCTTGTTTCCTTCATGAGACATCTTCAGAGATTCGAAAATGCCTTTCGCAAACTCACGATCTGTAATCTTCTGGTACTCTTCATAGGAAATAGCACTTAGAAGAATTGCTCTTGCTTTGTGATGTTGTGAGTACAGCTTCTTTTGATCTGCAGTCATCTCTGACCTTGGGATCTTCTTGCCATCTGCATCAACTGTACGCTCGTAGCCATCCACAATAATATCCCAGAGATCTGCATCGAAACCCAGAAAGAAACTTTCCAGTCTATCTTTCCAATATTCGAACCTTTGACCATCGAACATAGGAGGCTTTGCATTGTAACCATCTCTTTGAGTTTCACTGGTGGTGGCAGCCATTGTTTTTCACACCGGCCCGGATCACTGAACACTGTTAGGTGTGGTAATCAGAACTTGCGCTCTGATACCAATTGAAGGTATAAAAAACGGTAGAAAGGGGGGGTTTGAATAACGTTTTCAGTATAAAACTTCCACCTTAAAGATTTTGGCAAATCTTTCGAGAACTTAAGTGCTAAAGATAAGAGATAGAAAAGCACACAAGGATTTTATCCTGGTTCACTTGATAAATCACTCAAGCTACTCCAGTCCACCCGTTAAGGTGATTTCTTCCTTCTTAGAATGAAGGCAATCCACTAATCAGGTAAGAGTTACAACTGCACTTGAAACCTACAAGTGACTAACAATTACACTGACTTAGCTCACACTAAGATTCACTCTCTTAGTCTTCTCTAGGATCCGATCAGCCTTGATCTCCTAAAGGAACTAAACAAACTGTTTATCAAAGAATTGTTTACAAGAGATTTGCTTCTAAAAAGCTAATAGTAAACTCAATGAATTTCAGATGAAAGAAAGCTTAGAAGAATTTAAGTTTGTCTTGCGCGTATGTGAATGCTTCTAGCCGTTTCTTTCAGTCTTCAGCCTCTTTATATACTCCAAGGATTAGGGTTGAGCGTTGCATGGGAAATGCTACCGTTGGAGGGCAGTTCTGGAAAATCCAGCTTCTGCTGTGTCTGAGACTGTTAGGTAGGTCGTCAGGAAGGTACAGTTGCTTTTGTACTTGGATAGCGACTTGACCTTTAAACCTAGGAGACTTCTGATCAGGGGATGCTTCATATTGGAACATGTGAAGCCGGTTGATCAGAGTCAGAGGGAAAGCCCAGATCCTCTGACCATTGTTTCTTCTGATTCTGAACTCAGAGGGAAGAACATGGTCTTCAGAGTATCTTGCTTCTGGACAACAGAATTTCACTAATCAGCTTCTGGATCTTCAGAGTCTTCTACACCATCAGAATATCTGAGCCTTCAGTGTTTCTTGGTTATCAGACTTTCTGGATCTTCAGAGCTTCTAGTGACTGAGTCCACATCAGAGTTTGTATAACTTCAGAACTTCTGAAGCTTTTCCACTGTTCATACTGAACATGGTGAATGCGAAAGCGTTGCTTGGGTTGCTCTTTATACACAGTGCTTCTGATTTGTGTGAGATTGAGTTGAGGTCAGAGCCTGTAAATAGCACACTCAGAAAAACACGTTAGAGTACCACAATTGTTCATATAAAAGGTTAACTTGTAATCATCAAAACATAGAGTTGTACTACTAGATCAAAACTTGATCTTACATAGATGACTATAGCAGGTGGACAGGGGTAAAGTTCCTAAGGCACAAAGATGAAACACATACTGTGTTTACCAACTTCATTACCCAAGTTCAGAAGGAGTTTCAATCTTCTGTGATTACTGTCAGAAGTGACCATGGTGGGGAATTTGAGAACAAAGCTTTTGAAGAATTATTCAACACTCAAGTAATCTCTCATAATTTCTCTTGTCCTCGCACTCCTCAACAAAATGGAGTAGTTGAAAGAAAGAATAGAACACTTCAGGAGATGGCTCACACCATGATGCAAGAATCGAGTATGGCCAAGCACTTCTGGGCAGAAGCAATCAACACTGCATGCTACATCCAGAACAGAATCTCCATTAGACCAATTCTGGAGAAAACTCCTTATGAGCTATGCAAAGGAAGACAACCTGACATCTCTTACTTCCATCCTTTTGGAAGCTGTTGCTACATGCTCAACACCAAGGAGCAATTGGGTAAATTCGATTCTAAAGCTTTAAAATGTTATTTTCTTGGTTATTCTGAAAGATCTAAAGGTTTTAGAATTTATAATATTATTCATCAAACTGTTGAGGAATCCATCCAGATTAGATTTGATGATAAGCTTGGCTCAGAAAAGTCAAAGCTGTTTGAAAGATTTGCAGATTTAAGCATTGATTGTTCGGAAGCAAATCAACCAACAAAAAGCCCAGAGGATGTTGCTCCAGAGGCAGAAGCATCTGAAGCTGTTCCAACAACCTCTGATCAGCTTCAGAAGAAGAAAAGAATAGCTGTCTCTCACCCAGAAGAACTGATTATTGGCAACAAAGATGCTCCTGTCAGAACCAGGTCAATGCTCAAACCTTCGGAAAAGACTCTTCTGAGTCTGAAGGGATTTGTGTCTCTCATTGAGCCGAAATCAGTTGATGAAGCTCTTGAAGACAAAGGCTGGATTCAAGCAATGAAAGAAGAGCTCGATCAGTTCACCAAGAATGATGTATGGACCTTAATGCCTAAACCCAAAGGTTTCCATGTCATAGGAACCAATGGGTGTTCAGAAACAAGCTAAATGAAAGAGGAGAAGTAACAAGAAACAAGGCAAGACTGGTGGCTCAAGGCTACAGTCAACAAGAGGGAATTGATTACACTGAGACCTTTGCTCCAGTAGCAAGGCTTGAAGCTATAAGGCTATTGATTTCCTTCTCAGTAAATCACAACATCATTCTCCATCAGATTGACGTCAAGAGTGCCTTCCTCAATGGGTACATTTCAGAAGAAGTGTATGTCAAGCAACCTCCAGGTTTTGAAGACAACAAACATCCAGAGCATGTCTACAAGCTCAATAAGTCACTCTATGGATTGAAACAAGCTCCCAGAGCCTGGTATGAAAGGCTCAGCTCCTTTCTTCTACAGAATGAGTTTGTAAGGGGTAAAGGTGACAATACTCTTTTCTGCAGAACCTATAAGAATGACATTCTTATAGTTCAGATTTATGTTGATGATATCATTTTTGGTTCTGCTAATCGCCTCCTTGTGCAAGGAATTTCTAAGTTAATGCAGGCTGAATTTGAAATGAGCATGATGGGAGAACTTAAATACTTCCTGGGAATTCAAATAGATCAACGACCAGGAGTCACCTATATCCATCAGAAGAAATACACCTTGGAACTTCTGAAGAAGTTCAATATGAGTGACTGCAACATCTCAAAGACTCCAATGCATCCAACATGCATTCTTGAGAAAGAGGAAGTTTCCTCTAAGGTTTGTCAGAAGCTCTATCGTGGAATGATAGGCTCTCTTCTTTACTTAACTGCCTCTAGACCTGATATATTGTTTAGTGTGCATCTCTGTGCTAGATTCCAATCAGATCCTAGAGAGACTCATATCTGAAAGGAACCACTAACCTTGGCTTGATGTATAGAAAAACATCAGAGTATACACTTTCAGGCTTTTGTGATGCTGACTTTGCTGGAGATAGAGTGGAAAGGAAAAGCACTTCTGGAAGCTGCCACTTCCTTGGATCTAATCTTGTCACATGGTCAAGCAAAAGACAGAAACACAATTGCTCTATCAACTGCTGAAGCAGAATATGTCTCAGCTGCCACCATGCTGTACACAAACCATATGGATGAAGAATCATCTAGAAGATTATGGTTTGTCTCTGAAGAAGGTTCCTATTTATTGTGACAACACAGCTGCTATCTCACTCAGCAAGAATCCCATTCTACACTCAAGAGCAAAGCATATAGA
>NC_080043.1:25403396-25471231 GCF_012489685.1 Lotus japonicus
GCAAGGCTAGTTGCTCAAGGCTACAGCCAGCAGGAAGGAATAGACTACACTGAAACATTTGCTCCGGTAGCAAGACTGGAGGCAATCAGACTGTTGATCTCTTTCTCAGTAAATCACAACATAGTTCTACATCAGATGGACGTAAAGAGTGCCTTCCTAAATGGTTATATCTCAGAGGAAGTCTATGTTCATCAACCCCCAGGTTTTGAAGATGAAAAGAAACCAGACCATGTGTTCAAATTGAAGAAATCACTCTACGGTCTGAAGCAAGCTCCCAGAGCATGGTATGAGAGACTTAGCTCATTCCTTCTGGAGAATGAGTTTGTAAGGGGTAAAGTAGATACAACTCTTTTTTGCAAGACTTATAAAGATGATATCTTAATTGTGCAAATTTATGTTGATGATATTATATTTGGTTCTGCTAATCAATCTCTATGCAAAGAATTTTCTGAGATGATGCAGGCTGAATTTGAGATGAGTATGATGGGAGAATTAAGTACTTTCTGGGAATACAAGTTGATCAAACACCAGAAGGAACATATATCCATCAGAGCAAGTACACTAAAGAACTTCTGAAGAAGTTCAATATGCTGGAATCTACAGTGGCCAAGACTCCAATGCATCCTACATGCATTCTGGAGAAGAAGATAAAAGTGGTAAAGTATGTCAGAAGCTCTATCGTGGCATGATAGGTTCACTTCTATACTTAACTGCATCTAGGCCAGACATACTATTTAGTGTTCATTTATGTGCTCGATTCCAATCAGATCCAAGGGAAACCCACTTAACTGCTGTTAAGAGGATCCTAAGGTATCTGAAAGGCACCACTAACCTTGGCTTGATGTATAAGAAACATCAGAGTATAAGCTTTCAGGTTATTGTGATGCTGATTATGCTGGAGATAGAACAGAGAGAAAAAGTACTTCCGGAAATTGTCAATTTCTGGGAAGCAATTTAGTCTCATGGGCAAGCAAGAGGCAATCAACATTGCACTATCAACTGCAGAAGGCAGAATATATCTCAGCAGCAATATGCAGCACTCAGATGCTCTGGATGAAACATCAGCTGGAGGATTATCAGATCCTTGAGAGCAATATCCCAATCTATTGTGATAACACTGCTGCAATCTCATTGAGTAAGAATCCTATCTTGCATTCAAGGGCAAAGCACATTGAGGTAAAGTATCACTTTATTAGAGATTATGTACAGAAGGGCGTACTTCTTCTGAAGTTTGTTGATACTGACCATCAATGGGCAGATATCTTTACAAAGCCCTTAGCAGAGGATAGATTTAATTTTATTCTGAAAAATCTAAACATGGACTTTTGTCCAGAGTGAAGATGGATCAGAACCTCTGACTATGATACTTCTTGATCAGAAGATGTCTAGTTCAGAAGGTAACTCAATCAGAGTGTGTGTCCCACTGGTACTGACTCTGAAGCTGAGACAACAACATGTGTGTCAGAATTTCTGATGCATAGTTCCTTGTGCCCGTGTGACAGTCTGTTATGATTGCGTGTAGATATGCTTATCTCCTGTGTGTGATTTGTGTATTTTACTGTTACTATCTATCTTTAATTTTCAGCCGTTGATCTTAAAGTGCTTTTGAATCAACAACGGTTATTTGATAAAACCCACTATACACACACGTTCTCTTTCACTTCCGGTTTTCACTCTCGCTCTCTCTGCTTTTCAAAACCGCCTTTTCTCGATTTCTCTCTCGATCTCTCTTCATCTTTCAACCTTCATCTTCTACCTCAAACCTTCAACCTCCTCAAAATGGTTAAGACAAACCAGAAGATCTACTGCAGATGCACCTCAGTTCCCTCACATGGTAGTTGGTCTAGCAACGGGTCAAAGGGGCTCTGAAACCCGGCACAAGAACAAGTTCAAGCTCAAGAGCAGATTGTTCCAATTGCAGAACGGGGCTGTGCCATTCACTGCGTATTTGCTCCTGAGGAACTTCAAGTCCTGGCAGAATGGAGATTCACCTCGACAATCTGGCTGCAAATGGGTATGATCTTCGTCCTGAAGTCCAAGCTCAAGGTTGGGGAAACTACTTCAACCGACTTCGAGGACCGGTGTATGAGAAACTGGTAAAGGAATTCTGGAAGCACGCCGACTGCGATGATACTCAGGTGGTCTCTCACATTCTTGGCAGAAAGATCATCATCACGGAGAAGTCCTTCGTGAACTTGCTGGGTGCAGATACTGCTTATGGGTTCGTTTCCAACTGACGGAATCGAAGCTGAAACCCAGCACCAAAGACAAAGTCAACCAGGCCCTGTACACCACCTTCAAACCGGGCAAGACGAGTTATAAGGTGATGGATCTTCATCCCAAACTCAGGATCTGGCACAAGATCCCGCTCAACTGCATAAACCAGAGACCGAAGGGCAGTTCTCCAGACTACATCAACTTCAACCAGAAGGTGATGTTGTTCTTCATCCAAGATCAGGAGAAGATCTGCCTTCCCTTCTTCCTGTTCTCCTACTTGAAGGAATGCATCCGGAAGTCTCGCACCACGCCTCCATCAAGTCTGCAATCAAATATATCCCTTTTGGGAGGCTGCTCTCAGACTTTCTCATTGAAAGCAACCTGGTGCAAGATCTGATCAATGCTGGTTGCACAGAGGATTGAGCACAATTGTCAGTGATGTCTTCACTGCAAACTCTCTGAAGAAGATGGGTTTGGTCCAGAAGAAGATTGCTCCTGCTCATGAAGACACATCTTCTGAGATCAGAAGCAGAAGGATGCCTCTGAATGACTACCCTCTGTGGACTCAAGCAGACCATCCTGACGCCATCAGATGCTATGTTGAAGACCTCAGGGCTCAAGGATTCGAAATAGACCTTGATGATTTCGTCAGCAGACTACCGCCAGCTCCAGAGTTTCCTTCTCCTCCCAAGAAGAAAGCTCAGAGGAAGATGGTTCTGGAAGAATCCTCAGAGGAATCTGATGTCCCTCTGGTCAAGAAGACGAAGAGAAAGCCTGATGATGGTGATGATAGTGATAGTGAGGATGGTCCTCCAAAGAAGAAGCAGAAGAAGGTCAGAATCGTGGTGAAGCCTACTCGGGTGGAACCAGCTGCTGCAGTGGTCAGAAGGACTGAACCTCCTGCCAGAGTGACTCGATCATCAGCACATTCAAGTAAGCCTGCACTTGCTTCTGATGATGATTTGAATTTATTTGATGCACTCCCTATTTCTGCTATGCTCAAACACTCCTCCAATCCCCTCACTCCTATTCCTGAATCCCAGCCAGCCGCACAAACCACCACTCCACCACATTCCCCAAGATCTTCCTTCTTTCAACTTCTCCTACTGAAGCACCTCTCTGGAATTTGCTTCAGAATCAACCCTCTAGGTCAGAAGAACCAACCTCTCTCCTCACCATTCCGTACGACCCATTATCTTCTGAACCCATCATCCATGACCAACCCGAGCCAAATCAAACAGAACCACAACCTAGAACGTCTGATCACTCTGTTCCCAGAGCATCAGAACGTCCTGCTGCCAAAACCACGGATACAGACTCTTCAACAGCCTTTACACCTGTATCCTTCCCAACCAATGTTGCTGATTCTTCTCCCTCCAATAACTCTGAATCCATTAGAAAATTCATGGAGGTTAGAAAAGAAAAGGTGTCTACCTTAGAAGAATATTACCTAACTTGTCCAAGCCCTAGGAGATATCCTGGCCCTAGACCTGAACGTCTAGTAGACCCAGATGAACCTATCTTGGCTAATCCTTTACAAGAGGCAGACCCCTTGGTTCAACAAGCTCACCCTGTCCCTGACCAACAAGAGCCTATTCAACCAGAACCTGAACCCGAACATTCAGTGTCTAACCAATCCTCGGTTAGATCACCTCATCCTCTGGTTGAAACTTCCGACCCCCACCTTGGAACCTCTGAACCCAATGCTCCCATGATTAACATTGGTTCTCCACAAGGTGCCTCTGAAGCTCATAGCAGCAATCACCCAGCCTCTCCTGAAACCAACCTCTCCATAATTCCCTATACTCACCTTCAACCCACATCTCTCTCTGAGTGCATCAATATTTTCTATCATGAAGCCTCCTTGAGGCTCCGCAATGTGCACGGTCAGACTGACCTCAGTGAGAATGCTGAAAGTGTGGCTGATGAGTGGAACAATCTGAGCACTTGGCTAGTGGCTCAAGTTCCAATTATGATGCAGCTCCTGCATGCAGAGGGAAGTCAGAGCATTGAGGCTGCCAAGCAAAGGTTTGCTAGAAGGGTGGCTCTTCATGAACTAGAACAGAGAAATAAGCTTCTTGAAGCTATTGAAGAAGCCAAGAGAAAGAAAGAACAAGCAGAAGAAGCTGCACTTCTTGCAGCAGCTCAAGCTGAACAAGCCAGACTTGAGGCAGAGCGACTTGAAGCTGAGGCTGAAGCTCTTAGATGCCAAGCACTTGCACCAGTTGTGTTTACTCCTGCTGCTTCTGCTTCCATTCCAGATCCTCAAGCTGCTCAGAATGTTCCTTCCAGCTCTACTCAGACAAGCTCATCCAGACTCGACATCATGGAACAGCGTCTTGACATTCATGAATCCATGCTGATTGAGATGAAGCAAATGATGATGGAACTTCTGCGACGATCTGACAAACCTTAGTTTTAGGATCTCTTCATTTTTCTTTCTTTTTATCTAACGTTGTTTTATATAAACTCTGTTTCTTTTTTATTTACTTATTCTATCTTATTCGTTTGTGATTATATATGCATATCTATATACTTGTGTCACATATGTTTGCTAAACTCGTTTTATTCATAATCTTTTTGTGTTTACATCATACATTACTTCTCTAAAAAGTCTAGAATGGAGGATCTCTCCTTATTCTTCTGCACTCCTGGCGCTGCTCTGACCTATCCTTCTCCAGACGATCCAGTACATGCTGGATGTTGCTGAGCCTGTTCTTTAGCTCATCCCTCTCCAGAATCTCTTCTGAAGTCTTGAGCTTCTCTTCCAAACTTTCTTTTTCTTCCAGCAGCTTGAGTTCAAGTCGGCTGAGTTCTTGCACCTCCTCCACGAAGGCAAGAAATTCCTTCAGGTCTCTCTCCAACTCTGGACGCAGGTCCTCTTCCAGCAATGTCCGTGTTAGCTCCGAGACGGTCGTTGTACCCTCTGGATGCCTGATGTTCAGGAACAAGTCCTCTTCAAAGGCCTTCTTCCTCAGCTCTTCTAGTGCTACGTTGTATGATGCCATTTTTTAACTGAAAATTGTTCGAGGTGTGAAGCTTACCTTTCTCTCCAACGCTTTATATAGGCTTCACTTTCTCTCTGCAAGTTAATGCTCCTACAGTTTCTCGAGGTTAAGTTCTTGGTAACTGACCCTTCTCTTTACTCACTTGACCGGTGGTAAACGTTCTTCTCTTGCATTAACTCTCTATTTATTTCGCCTAACTTTGATTCTTGCATCGTTTACATTTTCCTTAAACTTAGACCTTCTCTAAGGGGGAGTACCTTGTACTTCAAGCTAAGTTTTTCACACCCCAAGCTTTTTGCTTATGACAAAAAGGGGGAGTAAACCCAGTTTTTGATGTGTAAGATGTGTTAGTGTGATTTATTTTTCTTTTGGAGAATTTAAGAGTTCCACCTTCATGACCATAGATGTGTCACTGGGCAAATACAAGGAATACATTTCACTTCTTCTGAAGTGATTCTAAGTTGACTCTGATACCCAAGACTCTGATACCTCGTCCGTGACTCTGATTACTTATGCGCTCTGATTATTCGTTTTTCATCTATGTCATAAGTTTTTCACTCTGAACTCTTATATCATTTAGCTCAGAATCTAGACTTTACTGACGTTTTCATCAAGTATTAGATTCAGGGGAGCTAAGTTCAGAATCAAGCAGTGACTTGAATTCAGAATGAGCAAGATAAACTATTCACATCAGGATAAGTCTTATTCTATATCTCTAAACTCTGAGTGAATTCAGTTTAATGTTTAAGAATTGTTCATCAAAAATCTTAGTTTTGTCATCATCAAAAAGGGGAGATTGTAAGATCAAGTTTTGATCTAGTAGTACAACTCTATGTTTTGATGATTACAAGTTAACCTTTTGATATGAACAATTGTGGTACTCTAACGTGTTTTTCTGAGTGTGCTATTTACAGGCTCTGACCTCAACTCAATCTCACACAAATCAGAAGCACTGTGTATAAAGAGTAACCCAAGCAACGCTTTTGCATTCACCATGTTCAGTATGAACAGTGGAAAAGCTTCAGAAGTTCTGAAGCTATACAAACTCTGATGTGGACTCAGTCGCTAGAAGCTCTGAAGATCCAGAAGTTCTGATAACCAAGAAACACTGAAGGTTCAGATGTTCTGATGGTGTAGAAGACTCTGAAGATCCAGAAGCTGAATAGTGGAAACTCTGAAGTCCAGAAGCAAGAAACTCTGAAGGCCATGTTCTTCCCTCTGAGTTCAGAATCAGAAGAAACAATGGTCAGAGGATCTGTGCTTTCCCTCTGACTCTGATCAACCGGCTTCACAAGTTCGAATATGAAGTATTCCCCTGATCAGAAGTCTCTTAGGTTAAAAGGTCAAGTCGCTATCCAAGTACAAAAGCAAGTGTACCTTCCTGACGACCTACCTAACGTTCTCAGCCACAGCAGAAGCTGGATTTTCCAGAACTGCCCTCCAACGGTAGCATTTCTCATGCATTGCTCAACCTTAATCCTAGAAGCAATACATACGCGCAAGACATATTCAAATTATTCTAAGCTTTTTTTCATCTGAAATTCATTGAGTTTACTATTAGCTTTTTAGAAGCAAATCTCTTGTAAACAATCCTTTGATAAACAGTTTGTTTAGTTCCTTTAGGAGATCAAGGTTGATCGGATCCTAGAGAAGACTAAGAGAGTGAATCTTAGTATGAGCTAAGTCAGTGTAATTGTTAGTCACTTGTAGGTTTCAAGTGCAGTTGTAACTCTTACCTGATTAGTGGATTGCCTTCATTCTAAGAAGGAAGAAATCACCTTAACGGGTGGACTGGAGTAGCTTGAGTGATTTATCAAGTGAACCAGGATAAAATCCTTGTGTGCTTTTCTATCTCTTATCTTTTGCACTTAAGTTCTCGAAAGATTTGTCAAAATCTTTAAGGTGAAAGTTTTGTACTGAAAACGTTATTCAAACCCCCCCCCCTTTTACCGTTTTTCATACCTTCACAGGCCACTTCTTTACTCTTCCAGCAGTCAATTCCTCAGCAACTGTATCCAGAGAAAGTTCTTCTTCAACAAATTCAACCACACTTCTTTCAAGAGTTTGGTTGATGATAGCAGGAGATAAATTCACACACTTGAAGGTATGAAAAACGGTAGAAAGGGGGGGTTTGAATAACGTTTTCAGTACAAAACTACCACCTTAAAGATTTTGACAAATCTTTCGAGAACTTAAGTGCTAAAGATAAGAGATAGAAAAGCACACAAGTATTTTATCCTGGTTCACTTGATAAATCCCTCAAGCTAATCCAGTCCACCCGTTAAGGTGATTTCTTCCTTCTTAGAATGAAGGCAATCCACTAATCAGATAATTGTTACAACTGCACTTGAAACCTACAAGTGACTAACAATACACTGACTTAGCTCTCACTAAGATTCACTCTCTTAGTCTTCTCTAGGATCCGATCAACCTTGATCTCCTAAAGGCAAACTATACAACTGTATATGAAGTTCTTGTTTACAAAGAAATTGCTTCTAAAAAGCTAATAGTAAACACAATGAATTTCAGATGAAAGAGGGCTTAGAATATTTTGAATATGTCTTGCGCGTGTATTGCTTCAACTTAGTTTCTTGGCCGCTTCTTTCAATCTTCAGCCTCTATATATACTCCAAGGATTAGGGTTGAGCGTTGCATGGGAAATGCTACCGTTGGAGGGCAGTTCTGGAAAATCCAGCTTCTGCTGTGGCTGAGAACGTTAGGTAGGTCGTCAGGAAGGTACACTTGCTTTTGTACTTGGATAGCGACTTGACCTTTTAACCTAGGAGACTTCTGATCAGAGGAATACTTCATATTGGAACTTGTGAAGCCGGTTGATCAGAGTCAGAGGGAAAGCACAGAACCTCTGACCATTGTATCTTCTGATTCTGAACTCAGAGGGAAGAACTGGCCTTCAGAGTTTCTTGCTTCTGGACTTCAGAGTTTCCACTATTCAGCTTCTGGATCTTCAGAGTCTTCTACACCATCAGAACATCTGAACCTTCAGTGTTTCTTGGTTGTCAGAACTTCTGGATCTTCAGAGCTTCTAGCGACTGAGTCCACATCAGAGTTTGTATAGCTTCAGAACTTCTGAAGCTTTTCCACTGTTCATACTGAACATGGTGAATGCGAAAGCGTTGCTTGGGTTACCCTTTATACACAGTGCTTCTGATTTGTGTGAAATTAAGTTAAGGTCAGAGCCTGTAAATAGCACACTCAGAAAAACACGTTAGAGTACCACAATTGTTCATATCAAAAGGTTAACTTGTAATCATCAAAACATGAGTTGTACTACTAGATCAAAACTTGATCTTACAATCTCCCCCTTTTTGATGATGACAAAACTAAGATTTTTGATGAACAATTCTTAAACAATAAACTGAATTCACTCAGAGTTTAGAGATATAGAATAAGACTTATCCTGATGTGAATAGTTTATCTTGCTCATTCTGAATTCAAGTCACTGCTTGATTCTGAGCTTAGCTCCCCCTGAATCTAATACTTGATGAAAACGTTAGTAAAGTCTAGATTCTGAGCTAAATAATATAAGAGTTCAGAGTGAAAAACTTATGACATAGATGAAAAACGAATAATCAGAGCGCATAAGTGATCAGAGTCATGGACAGGGTATCAGAGTCTTGGGTATCAGAGCCAACTTATAATCACTTCAGAAGAAGTGAAATGTATTCCTTGTATTTGCCCAGTGACACATCTATGGTCATGAAGGTGGAACTCTTAAAATCTCCAAAAGAAAAATAAATCACACTAACACATCTTACACATCAAAAACTGGGTTTACTCCCCCTTTTTGTCATAAGCAAAAAGCGTGGGGTGTGAAAAACTTAGCTTGAAGTACAAGGTACTCCCCCTTAGAGAAGGTCTAAGTTTAAAGAAAATGAAAATGATGTAAGAATCAGAGTTAGGCGATCATAAGTAGAAGAGTTAATGCAAGGGATGAACGTTTACCACCGGTCAAGGAGTAAATAGAAGGGTCAGTTACCAAGAACTTAACCTCGAGAAACTGTAAGAGCATTAACTTTCAGAGAGAAAGTGAAGCCTATAAAAAGCGTTGGAGAGAAAGGTAAGCTTCACACCTCGAATAATTTTCAGTAAGAAAAAAATGGCATCATACAGAATAGCATTAGAAGAGCTCAGAAGGAAGGCTTTTGAGGAAGATATGTTCCTCAATATTAGGCATCCCGATGGTACAAAGACCATACAAGAGCTGACGAAGACACTGCTGGAAGAAGATCTTGGTCCAGAGATGGAGAAAGATCTGAAGGAGTTCCTCTGCTTCGTGGAGGAGATTCAGGGGCTTTGCCAGCGGGAGCTGAATCTGCTGGAAGAGAAGGAGACTGTGGAAAAGAGACTTAAGACAACAGAAGATAGTCTAGAGAGAGATGAGCTGAGCATCAAACTCGGCAACATAGAGTATACACTGGATCGTCTGGAGAAGGAAAGAGTGGAGCAGCGCCAAGAATGCAGAAGAATGAGGAAGGATCCTCCATTCTAGATATGGGGAATAATGTATGATGGAAAGAATTATGATGTAAACATAGAACAATTATGAATAAAACAGGTTTTGCAAACATATGGAACACAAATATATATAGATATATGCATATAGAATCACAAACGAACAAATAAGTAAAAAATAAAGTTTAACAAAAAGGAAAACAAAGTAAACGAAAGAGGAAAAAGAAGAAATCCTAAGACTAAGGTTTGTCAGTCCGGCGCAGAAGTTCCATCATCATTTGCTTCATCTCAAACAGCATGGATTCATGAGTGTCAAGACGTTGTTCCATGATGTCGAGTCTGGATGAGCTTGTCGGAGTAGAGCCGGAAGGAACGTTCTGAGCAGCTTGAGGTTCTGGAATGGAAGCAGAAGCAGCAGGAGTAAACATAACTGGTGCAAGTCGCTCTGCCTCAGCCTCAGCTTCAAGACGCTCTGCCTCAAGTCTGGCTTGTTCAGCCTGAGCTGCGGCTTGACGTGCAGCTTCTTCTTCTTGTTCTTTCTTTCTCTTGGCTTCTTCAATAGCTTCAAGAAGCTTATTTCTCTGTTCTAGTTCATGAAGAGCCACCCTTCTGGCAAACCTTTGCTTTGCAGCCTCAACACTCTGACTTCCCTCTGCATGCAGGAGCTGCATCATAACGGGAAACTGAGCCACTAGCCAAGTGCTCAAATTGTTCCACTCATCAGCCACATGTTCAGCATTCTCACTGAGGTCAGTCTGACCGTGCACATTGCGGAGCCTCAAGGAGGCTTCATGATTGAAGATATTGATGCACTCAGAGAGAGATGTGGGTTGAAGGTGAGTGTAGGGAATTATGGAGAGGTTGGTTTCAGGAGAGGCTGGGTGATTGCTGCTATGAGCTTCAGAGGCCCCTTGTGGAGAACCAATGTTAATTATGGGAGCATTGGGTTCAGAGGTTCCACGGTGAGGGTCTGAAGTTTCAACCAGAGGGTGAGGTGATCTAACCGAGGATTGGTTAGACACTGATTGTTCAGGTTCAGGGTCTGGTTGAATTGGCTCTTGTTGGTCAGGGACAGGGTGAGCTGGGTGAACTAGGGGATCTGCCTCTTGGATAGGATTGGCCAAGATGGGTTCATCTGGGTCAACTAGACGTTCAGGTCTAGGGCCAGGATATTGCCTAGGGCTTGGACAGGTAAGGTAATAGTCTTCCAAGGCAGATACCTTCTCTTTCCTAACCTCCATGAATTTTCTAATTGATTCAGAGGTATTGGAGGGAGGAGAGTCAACGACATTGATGGGGAAGGATACAGGGGTGAAGGTTGAAGAGTCTGTATCCGTGGTTCTGGCAGCAGGACGTGCTGATGCTCTGGGAGCAGAGGGATCAGACGTTCTGGGTTGTGGTTCTGTTGGTTTGGGTTCTGGTTGGTTTTGGATGAGTGGTTCAGAAAGTAATGGGTCATATGGAATGGTAAGGAGAGAGGTTGGATCTTCTGACCTAGAGGGTTGGTTCTGAAGCAAATTCCAGAGAGGTGCTTCAGTAGGAGAAGGTTGAAAGAAGGAAGATCTTGGGGAATGTGGTGGAGTGGTGGTTTGTGCGGCTGGCTGGGATTCAGGAATAGGAGTGAGGGGATTTGAAGAGTGTTGGAGTAAGGCAGAAATTGGAAGTGCATCAAATAAATTCAAATCATCATCAGAAGCAAGTGCAGGCTTACTTGAATGTGCTGATGAACGAGTCACTCTGGCAGGAGCTTCAGTCCGTCTGACCTCTGCAGCAGCTGGTTCCACCCGAGTAGGCTTCACCACAATTCTGACCTTCTTCTGCTTCTTCTTTGGAGGACCATCCTCACTATCATCACCATCATCATCAGCAGGCTTGCTCTTGGGTTTCTTGACCAGAGGGACATCAGATTCCTCTGAGGATTCTTCCAGAACCATCTTCCTCTTGGTTTTCTTCTTGGGAGGAGAAGGAAACTCTGGTGCTGGTGGAAGTTTGCTGACAAACTCATCAAGGTCAATCTCGAATCCTTGAGCCCTGAGGTCTTCAACATAGCATCTGATGGCTTCAGGATGGTCTGCTTGAGTCCACAGAGGGTAGTCATTCAGAGGCATTCTTCTTCCTCTGATCTCAGAAGATGTGTCTTCATGAGCAGGAGCAATCTTCTTCTGGATTAAGCCCATTTTCTTCAGAGAGTTGGCAGTGAAGACATCACTGACAATTGTGCTCAAGTCCTCTGTGCAACCTGCATTGATCAAATCTTGCACCAAGTTGCTTTCAATGAGAAAGTCTGAGAGCAGCCTCCCAAAAGGGATATATTTGATTGCAGACTTGATGGAGGCGGTGGTGCGAGACTTCCGGATGCATTCCTTCAAATAGGAGAACAGGAAGTAGGGAAGGCAGATCTTCTCCTTGTCTTGAATGAAGAACAGCATCGCCTTCTGGTTGAAGTTGATGTAGTCTGGAGAACTGCCCTTTGGTCGTTGATTGATGCAGTTGAGCAGGATCTTGTGCCAGATTCTCAGTTTGGGGTGAAGATCCATCACCTTATAACTCGTCTTGCCCGGTTTGAAAGTTGTGTACAGGGCCTTGTTGACGATGTCCTTGGTTCTGGATTTCAGCTTCGATTCCGTCAGTGAGAATCGATACCCATGAGCAGTTTCTGCACCTAGCAGATTCACGAATGACTTCTCCGTGATGATGATCTTCCTACCCAGTATGTAAGAGACCACCTGAGTGTCATCACAGTCGGCGTGCTTCCAGAATTCCTTTACCAGCTTCTCGTACACCGGTCCTCGAAGGCGATTGAAGTAGTTTCCCCAACCTTGAGCTTGGACTTCAGGACGAAGATCAAACCCATTTGCAGCCAAGTTGTCGAGGTTGAATCTCCATTCTGCCAGGACTTGGAGTTCCTCAGGAGGAAATACACAGTGAACGGCACAGCCCCGTTCTGCAAGAGGAACAACCTGCGCTTGAACTTGAACTTGTTCTTGTGCCGGGTTCTCAGAGCCCCTTTGACCCGTTGCCAAACCGACTTCCATGTGAGGGAACTGAGGTGCATCTGCAGTAGATCTTCTGGTTTGTCTCACCATTTTGAAGAGGTTGAAGGCTTGAGGTAGAAGATGAAGTTGGAAGGATGAGGAGAGATCGAGAGAGAAATTGAGAAGGAGGCGGTTTTGAAAAGCAAGAGTGCAAGAGTGAAAACCGGAAGTGAAGAGAACGTGTGTGGATAGTGGTTTTATCAAATAACCGTTGTTGATTTAAAAAGCACTTTAAAATCAACGGTTGAAAATTAAAGATAGATAGTAACAGTAAAATACACAATCACACACAGGAGATAAGCATATCTACACGCAATCATAACAGACTGTCACACGGGCACAAGGAACTATGCATCAGAAATCTGACGCACGTGTTGTTGTCTCAGCTTCAGAGTCAGTACCAGTGGGCACACACACTCTGATTGAGTTACCTTCTGGACTAGACATCTTCTGATCAAGAAGTATCATAGTCAGAGGTTCTGATCCATCTTCACTCTGGACAAAAGTCCATGTTTAGATTTTTCAGAATAAAATTAAATCTATCTTCAGCTAAGGGCTTTGTAAAGATATCTGCCCATTGATGGTCAGTATCAACAAACTTCAGAAGAAGTACGCCCTTCTGCACATAATCTCTAATGAAGTGATACTTTACCTCAATGTGCTTTGCCCTTGAATGCAAGATAGGATTCTTGCTCAACGAGATTGCAGCAGTGTTATCACAATAAATTGGGATATTGCTCTCAAGGATCTGATAATCCTCCAGCTGATGTTTCATCCAGAGCATCTGTGTGCTGCATATTGCTGCTGAGATATATTCTGCCTCTGCAGTTGATAGTGCAATGGTTGATTGCCTCTTGCTTGCCCATGAGACTAGATTGCTTCCCAGAAATTGACAATTTCCAGAAGTACTTTTTCTCTCTGTTCTATCTCCAGCATAATCAGCATCACAATAACCTGAAAGCTTATACTCTGATGTTTTCTTATACATCAAGCCAAGGTTAGTGGAGCCTTTCAGATACCTTAGGATCCTCTTAACAGCAGTTAAGTGGGTTTCCCTTGGATCTGATTGGAAACGAGCACATAAATGAACACTAAATAATATGTCTGGCCTAGATGCAGTTAAGTATAGAAGTGAACCTATCATGCCACGATAGAGCTTCTGACATACTTTACCACTTATATCTCCTTTTTCCAGAATGCATGTTGGATGCATTGGAGTCTTGGCCACTGTAGATTCCAGCATATTGAACTTCTTCAGAAGTTCTTTAGTGTACTTGCTCTGATGGATATAAGTTCGTTCTGGTGTTTGATCAACTTGTATTCCCAGAAAGTACTTTAATTCTCCCATCATACTCATCTCAAATTCAGCCTGCATCATCTCAGAAAATTCTTTGCATAGAGATTGATTAGCAGAACCAAATATAATATCATCAACATAAATTTGCACAATTAAGATATCATCTTTATAAGTCTTGCAAAAGAGAGTTGTATCTACTTTACCCCTTACAAACTCATTCTCCAGAAGGAATGAGCTAAGTCTCTCATACCATGCTCTGGGAGCTTGCTTCAGACCGTAGAGTGATTTCTTCAATTTGAACACATGGTCTGGTTTCTTTTCATCTTCAAAACCTGGGGGTTGATGAACATAGACTTCCTCTGAGATATAACCATTTAGGAAGGCACTCTTTACGTCCATCTGATGTAGAACTATGTTGTGATTTACTGAGAAAGAAATCAATAGTCTGATTGCCTCCAGTCTTGCTACTGGAGCAAATGTTTCAGTGTAGTCTATTCCTTCCTGCTGGCTGTAGCCTTGAGCAACTAGCCTTGCCTTGTTTCTGACTACATCTCCTTTCTCATTTAGCTTGTTTCTGAATACCCATTTCGTTCCAATAACATGGACATTCTCAGGCTTCTTCACTAAGCTCCAAACATCGTTCTTGGAGAATTGATTCAATTCTTCTTCCATGGCCAGAATCCAATCCTTGTCCTGAAGAGCTTCATCTATGGACTTGGGTTCAATTAAGGACACCAATCCTTTCAGACTCAGCAAGGTCTCTTCAGAGGGTCTGAAGGCAGATCTGGTTCTGACTGGTTCATCTTTGTTGCCCAGAATCAATTCCTTAGGATGAGCTGCAGTGATTCTGCTCTTCTTCAGAGTTTGTGAGTTAGAGGGACCAGCTTCTTCCTCTGGTTCATCTTCCTCTGGCTCAACTTCCTCTGGAGCTTTGCCTTTGTCAGAAACATTAATGCTTAAATCTGCAAACTTTTCAACTAGCTTTGACTGGTCAGAGTCAAGCTTATCATCAAATCTAACATGAATAGATTCTTCAATAGTCTTAGCATCAGTATTATAAAATCTAAAACCTTTAGATCTATCAGAGTAACCAAGTAATAGACACTTAGAAGACTTAGCATCAAATTTATGCAATCTATCCTTAGTATTGAGAACATAACAAACACAGCCAAAAGGATGAAAATAAGAAATGTTGGGTTTTATGTTCTTCCACAATTCATAAGGAGTCTTATTCAGAATTGGTCTCACAGAGATTCTATTCTGAATGTAACATGCTGTATTTACTGCCTCTGCCCAAAAGTGCTTAGCCATGCCAGTTTCTTGGAGCATGGTTCTAGCCATCTCCTGAAGAGTTCTGTTCTTCCTCTCAACAACACCATTTTGTTGAGGAGTTCTGGGACAAGAGAAATCATGTGCAATTCCATAGGAATCAAACAGACTCTCAAACTTGTCATTCTCAAACTCTCCACCATGGTCACTCCTGACACGCACAATTCTACATGCCTTCTCGTTTTGCACTTGAGCAATGAAGGTAGAGAACACAGCATGAGACTCATCCTTGCGGGTTAGAAACTTTACCCATGTCCAGCGGCTATAGTCATCAACGATAACCATCCCATATCTCTTGCCACCTATAGACTCAGTTTTCACTGGTCCAAACAGGTCGATATGCAGAAGTTCTAACGGCCTTGAGGTAGAGACAACATTCTTTGCCTTGAAAGGGACTTTTGTGAATTTGCCTTTCTGACATGCTTCACAAAGAGCGTCTGAAGCGAACTTCAGATTGGGTAAGCCCCTGACAAGGTTTAGCTTGCTCAGCTGAGAAATCTTTCTCATACTGGCATGCCCTAACCGTCTATGCCATACCCACTGCTCTTCATTAACAGACAGAAGGCACTTCACATTCTGAGCCTCCAACTCAGATAATCTGATCTTATAAATGTTGTTCTTCCTCTTGCTGTTAAACAGAACAGAGCCATCGATCTGACTTACAGCCCGGCAGGACTTTTGATTGAATATAACATCATAACCCTTGTCAGCTAATTGACTTATAGACAATAAGTTATGTGTTAAGCCGTCTACCAATAAAACATTATCAATGCATGGACTACTATCTACACAAATAGTACCAGTACCAATAATTTTACCCTTTTCATTTCCTCCGAAGCCAACTTCGCCTCCAGGCTTAAGTTTCAGCTCTCGGAACATACGCTTTTCTCCCGTCATGTGACGCGAGCATCCACTGTCCAGATACCATGATTGGTGTTTCAGTGGAGCTATCAAGGATATCTGCAACATAGATAATCTTGTCCTTAGGTACCCACTTTCTGGGTCCTCTTTTGTTAGTTACCCCAGAGGTTCTGATCACCTTGGGTGTCTCAACATAATATTTTAAAGGAATACTTGCATGATATTTGGTCATAGAGAAAGATCCCTTTTTAAGAGGATGTTTAGCAACTTTAGCAGGTACAGGATCAGGCAATATGGTACCAGAGGGAACAAAGCATTCATATAAAGATTTAGCTTTAGACACAGAAGGCTCATTTCTAATTGGTTTAGAATAGCCAATGCCATGCATTCCATTTCTGCTTACACCATAGATCATTGAAGCCATTAAGCTTCTATCTACGCTTTTAGCCAGGAATCTTTGAAAAGATTTTTCATACTTAGATTCATGCTTACTATCAGAGGCATCGCAGGCAATAACTTCTTCTAACTTAGCAATTTGATTCTTAAGCACAGAGTTAGAATTAATTAAAGCATGGTTATCATTTTTCAAATCAGATATGATTTTCTCATGTTCAGAAGGAGTTTTAGAAACAGCAGATAAGTTCTTTTTCAGCTTCTTATGTTTAGACAACAAGGAGTTATACTTATCCATGATATCAGACAAAGCATGTTTCAGTTCAGAGGTAGAGAAGGAAGCAAATACCTCATTTTCATCGTCAGAGTCTGGATCTCCTTCTGATTCTGAGTCAGAGTCAACAGCTTCCTTTGACTCTTCTCCTTTGTCTTTGACAATGGCCATGAGTCCTTGGACTTCACCATCAGAGTCAACATCCTCTGACTCTGATTCATCGAATGTCACCATCAGACTCTTCTTGGTCTTGAAGTGCTTCTTTGGCTTCTTGTCCTTCTTCAATTTTGGACAGTCACTTTTGTAGTGCCCTGATTCTTTGCACTCAAAGCAAGTGACTTCCTTGATTGATGACTTCTTCTGACCTGAGGATTCAGACTTTCCTCTTGCCTTTCCAGAGCCTTTGAACTTGCTCTGCCTGTGCTTCCAGATGCGGTTGAGTCTCTTGGAGATCAGAGTCAGCTCATCTTCATCAGAATCTTCTGATGCTTCTTCAGATTCTTCTTCAGATTCTTCTTCTTCAGCTTGAAGAGCCTTTGACTTCTCAACCTTAGCCTTTTCAGATTTGGATTTCAAGGCTATGGACTTTTTCCTCAGATCTTGCATCTCTGAGCGCTTCAGCTCATGGCATTTCAAAATGCTAATGAGTTCTTCTAAACTCATATTCTCAACGTCTCTTGTGAGCTCTATTGAGGTCACCAAAGGCATCCAACTTTCAGGAAGACACCTGATGACCCTTATGACATGATCTTTTGTTGTGTAGCTCTTGTTGAGAGGACGTATGCCAGCTACAAGCAGTTGAAATCTGGAGAACATTTCTTCAATGGACTCATTTGGCTCCATGATGAAGGATTCATACTTTTGGATCAAAGACAATGCCTTTGATTCTTTGACTTTCTTGTTTCCTTCATGAGACATCTTCAGAGAATCAAAAATGCCTTTAGCAAACTCACGATCTGTAATCTTCTGGTACTCCTCATAGGAAATAGCACTTAGAAGAATTGCTCTTGCTTTGTGATGTTGTGAGTACAGCTTCTTTTGATCTGCAGTCATCTCTGACCTTGGGATCTTCTTGCCATCTGCATCAACTGGACGCTCGTAGCCATCCACAATAATATCCCAGAGATCTGCATCGAAACCCAGAAAGAAACTTTCCAGTCTATCTTTCCAATATTCGAACCTTTGACCATCGAACATAGGAGGCTTTGCGTTGTAACCATCTCTTTGAGTTTCACTGGTGGTGGCAGCCATTGTTTTTCACACCGGCCCGGATCACTGAACACTGTTAGGTGTGGTAATCAGAACTTGCGCTCTGATACCAATTGAAGGTATGAAAAACGGTAGAAAGGGGGGGTTTGAATAACGTTTTCAGTACAAAACTACCACCTTAAAGATTTTGACAAATCTTTCGAGAACTTAAGTGCTAAAGATAAGAGATAGAAAAGCACACAAGTATTTTATCCTGGTTCACTTGATAAATCCCTCAAGCTAATCCAGTCCACCCGTTAAGGTGATTTCTTCCTTCTTAGAATGAAGGCAATCCACTAATCAGATAATTGTTACAACTGCACTTGAAACCTACAAGTGACTAACAATACACTGACTTAGCTCTCACTAAGATTCACTCTCTTAGTCTTCTCTAGGATCCGATCAACCTTGATCTCCTAAAGGCAAACTATACAACTGTATATGAAGTTCTTGTTTACAAAGAAATTGCTTCTAAAAAGCTAATAGTAAACACAATGAATTTCAGATGAAAGAGGGCTTAGAATATTTTGAATATGTCTTGCGCGTGTATTGCTTCAACTTAGTTTCTTGGCCGCTTCTTTCAATCTTCAGCCTCTATATATACTCCAAGGATTAGGGTTGAGCGTTGCATGGGAAATGCTACCGTTGGAGGGCAGTTCTGGAAAATCCAGCTTCTGCTGTGGCTGAGAACGTTAGGTAGGTCGTCAGGAAGGTACACTTGCTTTTGTACTTGGATAGCGACTTGACCTTTTAACCTAGGAGACTTCTGATCAGAGGAATACTTCATATTGGAACTTGTGAAGCCGGTTGATCAGAGTCAGAGGGAAAGCACAGAACCTCTGACCATTGTATCTTCTGATTCTGAACTCAGAGGGAAGAACTGGCCTTCAGAGTTTCTTGCTTCTGGACTTCAGAGTTTCCACTATTCAGCTTCTGGATCTTCAGAGTCTTCTACACCATCAGAACATCTGAACCTTCAGTGTTTCTTGGTTGTCAGAACTTCTGGATCTTCAGAGCTTCTAGCGACTGAGTCCACATCAGAGTTTGTATAGCTTCAGAACTTCTGAAGCTTTTCCACTGTTCATACTGAACATGGTGAATGCGAAAGCGTTGCTTGGGTTACCCTTTATACACAGTGCTTCTGATTTGTGTGAAATTAAGTTAAGGTCAGAGCCTGTAAATAGCACACTCAGAAAAACACGTTAGAGTACCACAATTGTTCATATCAAAAGGTTAACTTGTAATCATCAAAACATGAGTTGTACTACTAGATCAAAACTTGATCTTACAACACTTTCCCCTGACAAACACTTTCCTGAATTCAGGACTGGCAGAATTATTAACATCATCAGAGAGATTGACAATAAACTCCTTCATAAGCTTGTCATAGCATTTTCCTATGTTCATCACTGTCTTCCTCAACCCTGCTTTTGCAATCAAGGCAATGATTTCTTTGCAGGCTAACACATCAGAATCAATCTCCCTCTCTTTGGCAACACGCCTTTGATAGACATATTTCCATTTGAAGGCATTTTCTGGAGCATGAATAGACACATTATCTAGAGGAACATTAGGAACATCTGAGGGAATACGCTTACCAGAGAACATTTTCTTCTCAAAGGCAGTGATGTCCAGGACATCGCCTTCAACATCTGATTCAGTCTCCAAATCAATTTTGGAAACTTTCTGCTTTTTCCCAGTAGTCTTCTTGGCTTTCTTCCCAAACGATTCCACAGCTTTCTGCTTGCCTTTCCTTGACACATCGGTTGCCCTTGATTTTGAAGACCCAGTAGTGATCTTGGCTTTCTTCTTCTGGACAACAGGGGTTTCTTCAACAGATGCTCTTCTTCGTTTAAGCATTCTGGCAGCAACACTCGCCAGAGGCACATCCTCTGAATCTTCATCATCAGAGACATCATGAACAATGGGAGGGGTCTTCATCGACTCCTCTGACAAAACATCCGTTGAGTTTGCAGCCTTGGAATCAGAACTCTTGGATGAAGAGGAAGAATCCTTTGAGAGTGAAACTTCCTTGGCAGGCTTATCAGACAATGTCTCATTGGAGCCATGGGAAGATGTCGCGACATCGTCTTCATCATTTGCAGAGACAGAAGTGTTTGAAACATCCTCAGGCACAGGGGCTTCAGGGTTTTGCATTGGGGTTGCACAAGACTTGTAGTGCTTCTTGGAAGGAGTTCTTGAGTTCTTCTTGGATTGAGTGGAAGAACTTGTGTGCAAACCCATAACCCTAGCACCACCAACAGTTCTCATTATCTTTCCCTTCACAGACTCTTTCTTGCTTGAAGACATGATGAAATGGTAAAGCAAAAAGACAAATACAAGAAATTGAGAAAAATGTAAGTGATGAGAAACAGAGATTGTTAGAGCAAGATTGGCAACTTGTTGTGAGATTGTGATGAAGCCATTGGTGATGATTATATAGCAGTTGAGTGAGAAGGAAGCAATGATGTCACAACGGCAGTTAATGGTAGTTACGAGGAAACTAGCCGTTAGACAGAAAAGGGGCTTTAATTGCTATGCTCCTTCGAAGAGGCAAATCCCAAGATTTCCTCTTAATTTGTCAAATGTAGCAGCATCTAAGGGCTTGGTAAAAATGTCAGCCAATTGTCTATCTGTGGGGACATGTTCCAAAGTAACAATTTTATCCTCCACTAATTCCCTGATGAAGTGATGTCTGATATCTATGTGTTTGGTTCTGCTATGTTGAATAGGGTTCTTGGCAATATTGATAGCACTCAAATTGTCACAGTACAATGTCATGACATCTTGCTCAACTTCATATTCCTTGAGCATCTGCTTCATCCAAATAAGTTGAGTACAACTGCTTCTAGCAGCTATATATTTAGCTTCAGCTGTGGATAAAGACACGCAGTTTTGCTTCTTGCTAAACCAAGAGATTAAGTTGTTTCCAAAGAAGAAACACCCTCCAGATGTACTCTTTCTATCATCAGCACTCCCTGCCCAATCTGCATCACAATACCCTACAAGAGAAGAGTTAGTATCATTTGTATAAAGAATCCCATAGTCACAAGTACCATTTATGTACTTAATGATTCTTTTCACTTGTAAGAGATGACTGGTCTTTGGAGCAGCTTGATATCTTGCACAAGCACCAACATCAAAGGTAATGTCAGGTCTGCTAGCAGTGAGGTACAACAGACTTCCAATCATGCTTCTATATAAACTTTGATCAACATCCTCTCCCTGATTGTCTTTAGACAGCTTGATATGTGTAGCAGCAGGAGTCCTTTATGTCCAGATTTTTCAAGTCCAAACTTCTTGACAATGCCCCTAGCATACTTACTCTGGGAAATAAACATGGAATCTTCCATTTGCTTGATCTGAAGTCCCAGAAAGTAGTTCAATTCACCAACTAAGCTCATCTCAAACTCTGACTTCATTTGTTGGACAAAATGTTCCACCATCGCGTTCGACATCCCACTAAACACAATATCATCAACATATATCTGTGCAATCATGAGTTTTCCTCTTTCATTTTTCACAAATAATGTCTTGTCTATTCCTCCCTTGCAATAGCTATTGCTCACCAGAAACTCTGTAAGACGTTCATACCAAGCTCTAGGAGCCTGTTTTAATCCATACAAGGCTTTCTTGAGTTTGTAGACATGATTAGGATGATGTGGATCTGTGAATCCCTTTGGCTGTTCAACATAAACTTCCTCATTCAGATAGCCATTTAGAAAGACACTTTTGACATCCATTTGGAATAATCTGAACTTCAAAAGACAGGAAACACCAAACAAAAGTCTTATGGATTCCAACCTAGCCACTGGAGCAAAGGTTTCATCAAAGTCTACTCCTTCAATCTGAGTGTATCCTTGAGCCACCAGTCTTGCTTTGTTTCTAGTTACTACACCATTCTCATCTGACTTGTTCTTGAAAATCCACTTGGTTCCTATGATGTTTACTCCCTCAGGCCTAGGAATGAGATCCCATACTTCATTTCTTCTGAATTGATCAAGTTCTTCTTGCATAGCATTTATCCAGTATTCATCTGTCAGAGCCTCCTTGACATTCTTGGGTTCTAACTTGGATATAAAACATTCATGAGCAATATAGCTTCTAGCCCTGGTAGTAACTCCTTCTTTAAGGTCACCAATAATATTCTCTTGAGGATGATTCTTTTGAATTCTGATCGATGGAGCTTTATTTGCAGAGGTCATCTTGTGATCTTGTTCATCAGAACTGGTTTCTGATTCAATGTCGAGGTCAATAGTTGGGACATCGGATGTGACATGTGGACCATCATCATCTTCAGTTGCACCAGTGTCTTCTTTTTCATTTGGTTGATCATCAATAGAGACATTTACAGATTCCATCATTACCTTTGTTCGAGAATTGTACACTCTGTAAGCTTTGCTGTTTGTAGAGTATCCCATGAAAATTCCTTCATCACTCTTAGGATCTAGCTTTCTTCTTTGTTCATGATCAGCCAGAATATAACATTTACTCCCAAAGATATGAAAGTGTTTCACAGTTGGCTTCCTTCCTTTCCAGAGTTCATATAGAGTGACTGTGGTTCCAGCTCTAATGGTTACTCTATTGTGAATGTAACAGGCTGTGTTCATGGCTTCTGCTCAGAACTTGTTGGAAATCTTCCTTGCATGAAGCATAACCCTGGTGGATTCTTGAAGAGTCCTATTTTTCCTTTCAACAATTCCATTCTGCTGAGGTGTAATTGGAGCTGAGAATTCATGGCTTATTCCTTCTGAATCACAGAAGTCAGAGAATTTGGAGTTCTCAAACTCTCTTCCATGATCACTTCTGATTCTTACTATAGAGCAATTCTTCTCAGTTTGAAGTTTCAGGCATAGCTTTTTGAATATGTCAAAGGTTTCTGATTTTTCTTTCATGAAGTCAATCCAAGTGAACCTGGAATAATCATCAACACAAACATAAACATATTTCTTACCTCCTAGACTTTCTACCTGCATGGGTCCCATCAAGTCCATGTGAAGAAGTTCAAGGACTTTTGTTGTAGTTGGATGCTGAAGCTTTGCATGAGATGTTTTGGTCAGCTTTCCAATCTTGCATTCCCCACATATCTTTTCTTCATCTATTTTCAATTTTGGTAGCCCTCGAACAACATCTTTAGAGATAACTTTCTGCATACTCTTGAGATTGATGTGACCTAGACATTGGTGCCATAGATTCAACTCATCCACCTTTGATATCAAACATCTAGACACTTGGGTTTTCTCTTGTGGAATCCACATGTAGCAATTGTCTTTGGACCTGACACCTCTCATCACAATCTCTTGATCACTAGTGGTAACCATGCATTCAGTCTTGCTAAACATCACATTCAGATCTTGATCACACAACTGACTTATACTGATTAGATTTGCTGCCAATCCCTTGACAAGAAGAACGTTGTTCAGATTAGGAGATCCAGAGTTTACCAATTTCCCAATGCCTTTGATTTTTCCTTTAGCACCATCTCCAAAGGTGACTGATTTACTGGAGTATTCCTTGAGATTTTCCAGATACTCCTTATTCCCAGTCATGTGTTTTGAGCAGCCACTGTCAAAATACCAGTCTTCACTTGATGAGACTCTAAAAGATGTGTGTGCTATAAGACATGAAACTTCTCCTTTGGGTACCCAAGCTTTCTTAGATGTTTTGAGAACCTTCTGGATCTGAGGATATCCATATAGCTTGAAGCAGTAGGGCTTAATGTGACCAAACCTACCACAATAATGACATCTCCATGGAGTTTGAGCAGTAGCCTTCTGAGTAGTAGGATGTTGAGGCCTATGTTGTGACATCGGGCTTGACATCCGATAGTTCTCTGGGTTTTTAAACTCAGAGTTTTCCTTAGCTCTTACAAACTTCCTTGATGCTTTCTGATTTCCTCTATTCTCAGACTTGTAACTGAAACCAATGCCTTTAACACTCATTCCTTGCTTGCTTGTTTCTTCCAGAATCTCTTCAAGCATATTAGATCCACTGTTCAGCATACGCACTGACTTGTAGGTATTTTCCAGTTTGGCTGTCAGTGTAGCTACTTTCTCTTGAAGATCAGCTATAGTTAACAGAAGTTTGGCTTTTTCAACAGTTTCAAGATCCTTTAATTTTGAGTTCCATTTATCCAAGTCATCTTGCAGTTTATCAATGGTCTCCCTCAGATTTTCATTTTCAGTCTTAACTTGTTTCATCTCATCTTCTTGCTCCTTCAGATGTTTGCAAGTTTCCTTCCATTTAACATGTAAGAGTTTGTAAGCCTCTTCCAAATCCTCAAATGTCATTTCATCACCACTGGAATCTGAGTCATTGACAGCCCCTGAGAAGGCATTAACCTTGTTGGCAGATAACTCTTCCTCATCCTCAGTATCTTCATCTGACCATGTCACTACCATGCCTTTCTTTTGTTTCTTCAAGTAAGTTGCACACTCAGATCTAATGTGACCATAACCCTCACATTCATGACACTGAACACCCTTGTTTTGGCCTGATTTGTCCTCTTCTTTGACCTTTCGCTGGGAATTGTAGGATTTAGAGTTGTCTGACTTAATGTCCTGGACATTTGGCCTAGTCCTTCTGTCTATCTTCCTTAGAGCTCTGTTGAATTTTCTAGCAAGAAGTGCCAGAGCTTCAGATAGATTCTCACTTTCACTATCAGCATCATCTCCTTCAGTGGTGTTGGATACAAAAGCAATGCTTTTGGTCTTCTTTTCAGGTTTTTCACCCAACTTTAACTCATAAGTCTGCAGAGAACCAATCAGCTCATCCACTTTCAAACTGCTGATATCTTGAGCTTCTTCAATAGCAGTGACCTTCATTGCAAACTTGCTGGTTACAAACCTCAAGATTTTCCTCACAAGCTTTTCATCTGACATAGGTTCTCCCAGAGCAAATGATGCATTTGACAGATCACGCACACGCATGTGATATTCAGAAATTGTCTCATCTTCTGTCATTGTCAAGTTCTCAAAATGAGTAGTAAGCATCTGGAGTCTAGAGATCCTCACCCTGGTTGTACCTTCATGTGCTGTTTTCAAAATCTCCCAAGCATCTTTGGCTACAGTGCAAGTATTAATCAATCTAAACATGTTTTTGTCCACAGCATTGAAGATAGCATTCATTGCTTTTGAGTTTGCCAAAGAAGCTTCTTCTTCAGCACTTGTCCATTCATCCTCAGGTTTTTCTTCAGGAGTAGATGTACTTCCTTCTGCTTGAGCTTTGACAGGATGCTTCCATCCTTTGACAACAGCCTTCCAAGTTTTGACATCAATAGACTTGAGAAAGGCTATCATTCGAACCTTCCAGTAGTCATAATTGGAGCTATCCAGGATTGGTGGCCTGTTGATCGATCCTCCCTCCTTATTGTCCATGAGATCAAGAAAATATCTCCCTGGAGCTCACCCACACAGAACAGGGGTGCCTGCTCTGATGCCATTTGAAATTCTAGATCCCTTAGAACAAATGTCCTGCACGATGCTGGGACAATCGATTAGAACATCATATGACTGAAAAGCATGAACACAAAAACAACTAAAAGAAACAAGACACAGAAAGTTGTTAACCCAGTTCGGTGAAACTACACCTACGTCTGGTTAGCTTTTGCCCAATGAAAAGGAATTCCACTATCTCAAGATCTAGGTATTACAGACACACATGAACACATCAAGTTCATTGTTCTTAACCTAATCTACCCAGTGGTCTTCTACTTAGAACCACAGCCTAAGTATGAGAGCCCCTCTCACTTTTCCTCAATCACTGCCACAGTGATTGGTAACAACAATAACACAAGGTTTGTTTGACACTCAAACACAACACAGAACTCAGTCTCACTTTATAGAATCAGTGAGCAAGACTAGTTCACAACTAACAAAGACAAAGAACAACTTACACTCTTAAGAACACTTGATCTTCAAGGTAATTTTCTCGATCACTTCAAGCTTCAGGTCTTTGTCTATATATCCTTCAGCAGAGGCGGCTAGGGTTTATTTTGGGCTGAAGAACACTTTGATCCAACTCATATCAGTAGAGAATCTTCCAAGATCTGATATGAGTGATCAACAAATAAAATAGAAACAAATCTTTTAATCACAGATTTGTTCCAACAATAAATAACCCGCAATTGGCTCCCAACAATCAGTTACTTGACCTTCAAGTAAGCACAAAACATACCATAAAACATAACCATAAGGGACCCACTTGCATGCCAGCAGGGGCGGATGTCATGGCCTTCACCAAGGCAGATGTCACAACATCGACTAGGACATCAGGTTGTTTTTAACAAAATTGATGACAACAAGGAACAACAGAAAGTCATTACATAATTGGCATAAAAGGAAGGTGGGAAAACAAAAGAGATCGGAGGTCTTTAACATAGTGCAAGAAAGAGGAAAAATTACAAGATTTAGAATCTAATTATTTTCTCCTTCCCTTTTCTTTCTTCTTCTTCTTCTTCTTCTTCTTCTTCTTCTTCTTCTTCTTCTGGGCTAATCAACTTACCATCCACAATGCGGGAGTAAGGATTGGAGCCCTGAAAGTTGATAGCCAGATCAGGATTGAGAAAGGTGATATGCTTTATCGCTTTGGCGACGCCAGCTTCAAATTGATCCAGGACAGAGCACTTCAATTCAGCAACTTCTGATTTTAACTTAGAGTTCTCTTCAAGAAGCTGGTTGTGCACAGCAGTCATTTGGGTGATATCAGTTTTCACCTTCACATTTTCACCAGTCAATGCTTGAAAAGATGCATTGTTTTCTTCAGCAGACTTCTTCAAATTGGCAACCTCCAATGCCAAATCAGCAGCGTTTTTCTCATTAGCTTTGTTGGATTTGTCCAACAACTTCATGGTAGCTTTCATCTTCCCAATCTCTTTCTCCTTTTCTTCAACAAGTCTTGCGCTGGCAAGACCATCAAACCCAGCAGATTCTAAATCAATCATCTTGGAGATAACAGCAATCTCCAAGCCTTTGGTCATCACGGCTTGGCAGGCCTCCTTCAAACCAATCTTTCTCAATTTTTCCCGATCAGCCTCAAAAACCAAATTGGTTTCCACTAGAGAGTTGAAATCAATCTTCGAGTCCCAAAGAGAAGTCACTTCTTCAGAAGTTAACTCTTCAAATTCCTTCAGCAAATTTTCCCAGCAAGGGGGCGGAGCACTTGACGAACAACCTTTGTTCGCCTCAGTTGCAGTCCCTTTAGCCATGAACTCTTCTAGGGATGGCTGACTCGAGTTTTTATTCTTGACATAATCGTGATCTCCATTCTTCTTTTTCTTTTTAGCAGGGCGAGTGCTTTCGGTACCCGAGTGGCTAGCATCATTATCCAAGAGAGATTTTGCTGGGTTCCTTTTCTCTCTAGCAGCTTGTTGTTCATGACGGAAGCGAAAGATATCATCCTCAGATAAACGAGCCATTTTTCCTACAACAAGAGAATGATATCAGGATACAGTGGAAAACTTGGTGAAGCATATGAAGTGAAATGCAGATTAGGATGCCTTACCAACATATTCACCCACTTTATTTACAGAGAGGGCGGTCATAAAATCACTAAGATTTAACTCTATAGTGGACAAAAGACGACAATCAACTAGCTCTTCTTGAGTCAGGGCGTCATCAGGAATCTTGATGATGACTTCATACTGGTTCGTCCAGTAGAATGGAAATCGGGGACTTCCATCATCAAAGTAGAATATGTCTTTGCAGAGTTCAAATTCACGAAGTTTGAAGAATTTACCTTTAAAGTGTTTATAGTGGCTTTTGTATAGGGTAAATAGTCCTAGACCCCTAGCGGTAGCGAGCGAAACATATTCACCTCTAACGTTTCGCCCACATGTTTCAAAGAAGTAGAAAAACTTATTGCTAGTAGGTTCAATTTTTAGGATGAGGCATAAAACTTCAAAGGCTTTTAGATAAGCCCAGGCATTAGCATGAAGTTGGGTAGGAGCCACATTTAAAAGGGTGAGGACGGAGCAGGTAAAGTCTGAAAAAAGAAGGGTATATTTTAAATCGGCGAACAAGTTTTCAAAGAGGTAAGTAAATTTTTTTCCCTAGTTATCAGTTTTCCCAAAGCAGCATGGTTCATCAGGGGAGCATGGCAATATATCTAAGTGGGCATCTAAGCCATCTTTTCGAAAATTGTATTTGGTGACTAAACTCACAACAGCTTTAGGAGTGCAAATTTTCAAAAATTGTTTTTTGATTTTGCTAGAGACCCATAGAGAGTCTGCAACAATTTGAGCGTTAGGTGTGGAAGATTCTTTACGAGTACGTTTGACAGCCATTTTCAGGGAGAATCCTGAAAGTAAAATTTTAGAAGTATGAGATGAAAGAAGAAGTTGGGGTTAAGTTTCTGGGTTTAGAGTGTATGAGATTCATATAATATTTCTGGGTTGCGGGAAAGTGATGAAAGAATTTACAGATTGAGGATGAGGGTAAAAACTAGAAATGGTAAAGTTACAGAGGGAGAAATGAGATGAGGTTTACCTTAAAGAGACGGAGACTTGAACAACTTCTGGGAATGTTGATGTGAATATTGGATGCAAGAGGAGAGTTTTGAGTGTTTAGTGAAATCGGAGAAAAGCAGCAAGAAGATCTAATTTTCTAGCTTGGTTAAAAGATGAATGTGAGTAGAAGGAAGGTAAAATCAGTGGATTTTATAGAAGAAAAGATGAAGGTGAAAAGGTGAATTTAATTGTGAATAGACGTGTGTCTTCACGCGTGCATTTAAACCATACAATCTGACGATTGGCTTGGAGGGACACGTTGGTGAGAAAATTTGAATTTGAGAGGACATGTTGGTCCGGAAGATGGGACGTTTCAGAAATGGGTTGTAACTTTTCAAATTTGAAAGGATACTTTGGTCCAAAAGAAACAGGTTTGGTAAAAGGACATGACCTTTTGTGTGAAAGTTTGATTATGATTGATTATATACAATTATTTTATTCTTGGTAGTGATGTCAAGAAGATTTAAAGCATTTACTGACATTTTGTACCGAGTTCCCAAATATATGCACCATATCTCTATTGATGTATTTATGACAGGTTAAGTAATGATGATTTTGAAACTTGCCACAGTAAGGGCAAGAGGAATGATGGGAAAGACAGTTGATCAACCAATGAAAAGGAGAACAAGAAATAAGCCTGAAGAAGGTTATGGTTAAAGCAGTTACTGTTTGTTTTGTAGATATAGAAATTGTATGCCCATTATGCTTTATATAATTGTTGTGGGCTTATTAAAGACACTTTCTCCTTATTACAAGCCTCAGTGTCTTGTGGGTTTGTGGTCTGATATGGGCGTATTTATTTACTTAGTAATTGGGCTGATCAAAGCAATGTAATTAATGGGCCGGGCAACCCATGGTTCGGTCGGACCAAAACTCAAGATATAAATAACAGGCACCATCCAAGCGATGGGGGACCTATCATTTCACGCATTTTACTCATTTTGTCTACTTTCGCTTACTCTCTAAATTGGTTAGCCTTAGTTTGTGGTTCCATACCAGAACACTACCTTTGCTCAGCTTATTGTTAGACAAAATAATCTTACTTTAATTTTTTTTTGTCAACTAACATAGTTCACTTAGTTGCATGAAAATCTTGTTGAAATGCCTTTGATTTCTACATTGAGAACATCTTTGTCACCCTAATTAATCATGCCTTTGACAAACCATTTTAAGGATACTCCTATCGCCCAATCCTCACTCATAATACCACTGTGGCGTGCAAAAGACGAAAAAACTTAGTACACCATTTTGTTTAGCCCTTTTCATGGTATCTAGCTCAAAGGAATTAATATATATGTTGAGAATTCAAGTGTAAGTAAGAAGTCCAATAATGAATGATTAGGGGAGTGATGAGCATTTTATAAGTCACTCATACCCACAATGCTATAATGGAAGTGGTTATTAGCACATAGGCCACCTTTCCCTTGGATAATTGGCGGTTTTATCAATCCATAGAACCAACGTCTTGTTCTCTGCCCCCCCTGTGTTATTGCTCTGTTTTGTTTTCTCTTTCTGCAACTCTATTTGTTGGTGTTATTTGCTCCTTGTTCTCCCCTAATATTTCTCTTCTTGTAATGTATGGTTTGAAGTACACCTAGTACTTCATTTAATATATTATTTTGCCAATAAAAAAACACACAATGCTATAAGATTTTTAGTGAAAAATGTGGTGTCCAATCCACTTATAATTTACTCATGTTAACTTAATGTGATAATCCTCAAGACTTTTATGGCTCTCGAGGCCAACACAATAAAGGGTTGGCTAATTAGTAAAGCAAACGGCTCAATGTAAAGGTATGGATTCTATAAGTGCAAGTTATAAGGCACCACTAATTACGGTGTCTTAGGCCTTGGTTTGAATTTGCAGCAAACTATCCACCTAACTTTTTTCATGTTTACCATAACAATATGACATATTAAACAAGCTTTATATTTAAATTTTGCACATTTTTTATCCTTAAAAAATTGGGTATGTGTAATCACTAATGAGGAATTAAAATTACAATATTATTTATTAAATATAACATTAAATGAATACAACTTAAATGAAAGTTAAAATAAAAAACATTTCAAGGATTCAAAAACATACTTGGCAAAATGATAAATTAGAGAGTGATACTTATTCTACCCATTCTTTTAGGTTGCGCTTAGATAAACAAGTTCGTTTAATATTTATGTTAATAGTATCACATAAATATTTATTTCATGCGCACAATGAATAAACTTAATAACTTATATGTAGATATAAACGTTTATTCATAAATTAATATAAAAATATTAGTAGCTTAAAAGAGTTTATTAATAGACATATGTTATATTCATCAGCTTAACCAAACACATGTTTAAACTTTATACTATAAGATGAGCTTAAATAAACCATTTCAATCTCTTCTATTTTTACGTGAAAGTACAATAAGAGGATGTCGCGAATGTTAGCTCAAGTGGTAAGAGTTAGGGGACATAAGGGTTTGAGAGGGTGAAGAGTCAGGGGTTCGAACCATGAGGAGGACTAATTTACTAACATTTGCTTATAAAAAAATAATAATAAGGGATACCCTAGGGGAGGAGGAGGATACTCTTCTATTTTCAAAGTCCTAGCTTTGAAAGTCAGGCTTTTTAGCGTGGGGCTACACTGGTCAATTAGTTTGGGTGTAATCGAACATCACCTTTCCTAACTTGAGAATCAAACCAAACAACCTCAAGTCCGTATAAAAATCCAAACTAACCCATGAGTCAAACCGAACCATCCAAAAGTGATTCGATTGGATTGGATCAGGTCGGGTGCATCGGGTTCTCATGTTGGGTCATACCTTCTTACAGTACACCCCTACCCCCAAATACTTACATCAAGCATCAAAGAGGGACCCTTTTTGGACCAAAAAAGAGGCATCCTTCAAGACAACCGTTCTTATGTAAATGAATTAATCTTGAACACATTGACTCAGAATATGAGCTCATTTCCTATGACTAAAATTTATCAAAGGTTCAAACATGAGATAAGAATTTGGAGGCACAAGTTAAGCTGTTTTCCACAAAAGCACTTTATCTTTCATATAATTTTTAATGGCTTCTATAACTTTGACAGGAAATGTCTCGTCCTCTGGATAATAAGCAATAGGATCTGGTAGTAGAGGTAATGGCAGGTTGAGAACACCCTCAAGTGTTGCATGCAAACAATATGCTGAATACGTAACATGATATCCACCTTCCTGGAGCTGGACAATTAGAAGGCGCCCATCACTGTGCTTTGCTGCAAGACCATGAACTATTCGCCCAATTTCTCTGTAGCCCTCCATTGTTAAGCATTGCCTTCCATTTGGATCAAACTGAAGCACAAGCAAAGATATCATTTCATTAAGCACAGTTCCGCCCCTCAAACAGTGACGCAAACATGGGGGCAATCAATCAAGTGTAACAAAAAAATGTGGATCATTTAGTTAGACTGTTTTAACATTGTCATGTCCCAATCGATCACACATAATCTTTTTTTGGTGCTAAAAACATCTAAGGTGAGAGGATGGTACCCTAGGCTCAAAGAGCACTCACAAAAGAGTTATAATTATCTCAATTCGGACCCTAAAAATGCGATGGATGCTCAATGTCAAGTGCAAGAACTTGAAAGGGGTTAGATCACCCAGATTCTGAGTGCAAAACATGCAATGAGCTTCATTTTTTCTTCTTCCCAATTCCTATGTGAAGGAAAACTTATGCAGCTTAAAGGCAACAGAGGATGATATGTCTGATTGTTCTAATTGTAATTGGCAGCAATTAATCTTTTGTTTGAGTAATTGAAGGAAACAGACCATTTGATGATTTATATGATGTCCTAACTTCTGTTATTAAAATAAAGACCATTAGAAAAGATAATTTCAGGGATGGTCTCTCAGTTGCAATGCTTCTAAGGAATTAAGGTTGTGTGATTTGAGATAGCTCTTTTAGGTTTTCATTAAACTTAAGTCCTATGTTTAACATATTTGATCTGGTATAAGCCTTTTTTTTAAGATGTTGTTGAGTCTTTTCAAAAGTCTAACTTAAAAGTCTATATAAAGACTTACTACGAAGTACTAAAACCTTTAAATATGCCAATAGATCTCTAAGTAGTAACAATAGTAATAGTATTTAACTATTTATATTTACTTAAATAGTTAGTTCATCAAGCCTAAATGCTTTCTAGAAGGTCTTAACTCTAACCTTTTTTTAATTAAATAGATTTAGATTATTTAGCAAAGAAGCCTAGGATAGGCCAAGTAGTATGCAAACCAGATTCTGGACTTTCAACATGTCGTCTGATTTATTCCTACCCTCACTCTTCACCATCAAACTAATTTCACAACTACCATAATTGCTTCGCCTCAATTCTTTCATCTTTTAGTGTGTGGTTTTTCATTGAGCATCTCCCAAAACCATGGCTTGAGCAAAAATCATAACTCATAGTGTTTGCTAAAACACGGTTTTGAAATGCCCAACTCAAAAATAAATATTAACTTAATGTTTTAGGTCCAGTAATGCCACCCCATTGAAGTTCAATCTTGTTCTCGAGGAAGAAATTGGGGGACATGAGAACTTCTGTCGGTAAACTTTCAATAGTGCTTCCGCCCTCTTGAATCTGGACAATCTCCCCTTCCTCATCCACTTGATCAACTTTTCCAAAAACTTGTAACCCTCATGCTTATGTAGGTCCTCTATCTGGTGATGGGAACTGGGAATCCTCTTCTACCCCTTCCCACTATTTAAGCTAACAAACTAACCAATTTTGTAACAACTCTTAATCATCTTTGTGCATTCTGGTATCCTAGGACCCATCAATATGCGGCATAAATAATTAAAAAGAAACCACAGTATAACCTTTTTTCCCCACTAAAGGGAGTCGACTACAAAAGATCGAATACCACAATAATATCCTATCAGAAATCATGTCTAATAGCAGATCACTTCAACCTAAATGTTTCTTAATAATTTGGACTTTGGACTCCAGTTTTTATTGATTTTCGATTACATCTAACTACTGAACTATCTTCTTATCTGATCTGCCTACTTTAGCCATACTAATTACTAAACTACCCAGTCAATCTGTCAAAGACCAAAAAAACTAAAGACCACTGACCATGTCTTTTTCATATAACCAGTTAATCACCTTCATATTTAGAGCTATAATCATCTCCATAAATCATGAAGAAACCTTGATATAATCCTTTTTCAAAACAAAGAGAACCTAAAAAAGCACTTATAAGATCAAATGAACAGATCGTAGTAACTTGACCAGTGGACTAGTTGTCTGATTATCTCCACTAGAGGTGTTTGTTTACTTTTTGGGGGTAACATACTTTCTACATTCAGCAAAATATGCTGTTGAAATCAAAGAATATACCTTATAGAGTTCATCTGTATCTCTCTTCTTCACCCCCTCCTGTAGGGTTACCAAAATCAACCCTATTTGTACTCATCTAAATTTTGAACTATTTGGCTCCATTGTTGAGGTTCCTATATCATGGCTAAAACTAGTATGTCCCCCAAAAGTCATATTACTGTATCTTATCAGGTTATAATTTAACTGAGCATGGAATCAAGTCGGTACAAACTTGCCAATAAAATGCTAACTATAATCAAATCTTAAATCAGGAGCCGGAAAAAATGATAATAGAATAACTTACTGCACTTGAGTCCTGTCCAATAATAACCAAAACTATGACATCAGGTCCAAACTTTTGGATTGATGGAACAGATCCACTTTGCGGATGAGATGGACCCCAAGACCCATGGTTCATATGGAGAGAGATAGTGATAACTTTATCAGACCGATAAAACCCCTCTGCCGTGCCATTTCCATAATGAACATCAATATCGATAACCGCAACCTTTTTGCATCCGGAATCTAAAGCCAACTGCACTGCTAGACCAGCATTGTTAAGGAAACCAGTACCCATCAGCCTGAGAAGGCTGAGCATGGTGACCTAGGGGCCTGACCAAGGCATAATCAACTTTTCCATTCCCATCAAGTAAATGCTTCATTGAAGATAATGTAGTTCCAGCAGCAAGAAGTGCAGCATCCCATGACCCAGGGTTCAAGAATGTGCCAGAACAAAGGGTCTTTCCCCCTTCTTTATCAGCTTCTACCAGTTCATTTACATATTCTGGGAAATTACAACATCAGAAATTATATCATGCACTATTTCATATCAACCCGGAAACTATCTCTAGCATAATTAATAAAAGAAAAACACATTTGTTAACTGTCATCCTCCCGATAAAGGAAGTTAGATTGTTAGAGTCTGTTATGGTTGTTACAACTTACAAGTTTGTTATGACAACTTAGTTGGTTAGCTACTATTGTGAATAGCTTTCCTTCTACTTATATAAACAGCAAAGAACATAACTTTACTAAAACCCATTTTCTCTTCATTCACTCAATTGCTGTAAACTCACTCTCCCTAAATTTAGTCTGATACCTTACACTCCCAAACCCAAATTTTGGTTTCCCAGTGTAGAATTTCAGAACTTCTGTGCAAAGAACATAACTTTACTAAAACCCCATTTGCCTTCTAAATTGAGAACATCAAAAACCTGTGATTATGGCCAAAATACACAAATATATACTACATAATAATACAAAATGATAGGAAGTGAAAATGATAATCAATCTAAGGTGGTGGGTAGAAGTAGGGATGGCAGAGAAGCCCAAACCCGTGGGCACCCGACCCGGCCCGACCCGATTTTTTGGGTGAAAACCCGAGTTAAATGGGTTCGGGTTCGGGTTCGGGTTTTACCCGATTGCTTTAACTGTTTTCGGGTTCGGGTTTGGGTTTGGCCAAACCCGCACCCGACCCGACCCGAACCCGGTTATGTATAAGTAAAATTCCTTATATATCCTTAGGTATATATATGTTACTAGAATAGAATTAGGCTTTGAGGTTCCACTTTCAGTTCACGGCTTTCTCCTTCTCTGCTTCCTCCGAATCTGCCGTTCTCCTCTTCCAGTCCTGCTCCGTCTCCTTCTTCCGTCCACGGAGCCACCTTCCAGGCGTCCACGGAGCCGCCGTCACCTCCGCTTCAGGTTTTCTCTCTTCCCTTCAACCGTTTCCCCTTAGCCTCTTTTTAATCTGCTTCTGCATTTTAATATTAACAATCTTGTTTCTGTGTAGGAATTTGCTCCTAACCATTCTGAATATTACCCATTTGGTGTAGATCGATGTTTTCTTATCTCCGTGAAAAGTGGACCATATAGCTAGGTTTGTGGAGCTTCCTGTTATTGGTTCCTCTGGGAAATTTCCACCCATACTTGTTGTGAATGTACAGGTACTTCTACTTTGCTAAAATATAGTTATAATTTTTTAGTCTTCTTTCTAGTCATTGTTTTAACTTTTAATCCCATTGATCTCCTCGGTCCATTCCATTATGACCTCTGTTTAATCTCCTTGGTCCATTCCATTGTTTTAACCCTTGTTTCGTTGCTGTTTTTTTTTCCAGCCTCTTTGTATCTGTTATCTTATCTTCTTTATATATATATTTCATTCTAAAAAAAACAAAGAGAACATTATTATTCCACCAAGTACTCACAGGAGCTAACTAAGCAAATTTTCTTTTGTTTCTTCTTCTTTATGGGAAGGATTATCCACACAGATATAAACCTGGTCTAATCCAATAGCTATAGGTAGTCAAGTTCAGTGCATAAAACACAAGGCCAGCATTCTGGGTACTTTTTTCTAATTTAAACCTTTAATAGTAATTTGATGGAACACCCTTTGACTTAAATGAACTTTTGTACCTACCATAGTCATTCAAATGTACCTTTCATGTATACATTTATATATATTGAATGGAACTTAAGCCACTCCCAACATTTAAATTCTCAAGTTCAAGACAATTATCTATTTATGTACTTGTCATCTATTCATATTAAATATGACACTGCTGCTACAAATTCTGTTTCTGACTTTCTTTCATAATTCATATATTCCAATATTGTGATGATTAGAAAGTGACCTTTGATAACTAGCTGAACCTGACCACGGCTGAACCCTTAGCTAAATTTTTGACACATAATGCTTTAACATATTCAAAGACTTGATTGTTTCTAGTAGTTATCATTCTAAGAATAATTGAGTGCTAAAAATTGTGAATGACTCTATCTTGGGATCCCTTCTATTCTATATAATTAAATTATTAAATTGAGATAAGTTTAATTTTTGTTTGTTTATCAAACATTGTTGTTTACTTTTTCTGATTTTGTTATTGATGTTATAGGGAAAATGGATCAAGTGAACACAACTCCGGAAGGAACTTCTAATCCTACACAAGAAAGCATGTATGAACCAAGTCTGGAAGGATCTTCTAATCCTACACCTGAAGGTCCCTCACTAAATGATTCAACTCATGATGGGCAAAATGTTGCAGATTCAACACAACCTCCAACAAAGAAGCCAAAAAGTGAGGTATGGAATGATTTTGATAAGGTTAAAGTGAATGGGGAAGTAAAGGCGGTATGCAAGTGGTGCAAGAAACATCTTAGTGGCAATTCAACGTATGGAACAACTCACTTGCGTGGTCATGCAAATAGGTGTACTCAGAAGTTGATTAAGACGAGAGGCCATAACAAAGGGCAAACATTCATCATGCCTAAAGCCATCCAAGGCAAGCAAGAGATAGGCTTTGGAAATTATGATGCAGAGAAAACAAAGAAGTTGATTGCAAATGCAATTGTCATGCATGATTATCCACTATCAATAGTGGATCATATTGGTTTTAGGAGAATATTAGGTTCTCTCCAACCATTGTTTTTAGTTCCTAGTCGAAACACTATCAAGAAGGAGATTTTGAAAATCTATGATATTGAGAGGCAATGTACTATGAAGATGTTAGACACTCATGAAGGAAGAGTGGCCATTACCACAGACATGTGGACTGCAAGCAACCAAAAAAAGGGTTACATGGCGGTCACAGTTCACTACATTGATGGCACTTGGACTTTACAAAGTCGAATTTTGAGGTAATAAAGTTTAAATTTCTTTTATCCTACTAGCTGTTTTTGTATGATAAAATTTTTAAATGTAAGTTAGTTATTTATGTTCCTTGTTATTTTAGGTTCATTTATGTTCCAGCCCCTCACACGAGTGAAAGACTTTGTCAAGTACTTGTCGAATGTTTGATGGACTGGAACATTGACTCAAAATTGTCTACAATCACTTTAGACAATTGTGCTGCAAATGATAAAATGATTGACCTTGTTAAGAATAAGTTGCAGTTGGAGTCTTTGATAAAGGATGGGTCTTTATTGCATATGCGTTGTTCTGCGCATATCTTAAACTTAATTGTTAAAGAAGGCCTACAAGTGGTGAAGGATGGTGTAGAAAAGATTCGGGAGAGTGTGGGGTATTGGAATGGTACCCCAAAAAGGCACGAAAAATTTGAAGAAACAGCTAGACAATTGAAAATTAATTGTACTAGAGGCTTAGTAAATGATGTTCCAACTAGGTGGAACTCAACATTTAAGATGCTTGAGTCTGCCATACCATATAAGGATGTATTTGTTCGGCTAGCTCAACGTGAAAAGCTATACACTTGTTTGCCAAGTAATTCACAATGGCAATTTGCAAAGGATGTTTGTGGGTGTTTAGGATTGTTTAATGATATAACTGAGTTGGTTTCTGGTACCAAATATCCAACTGCCAATCTTTATTTTCCCAAGATTTGTAAGATTAAGTTGGAAATAATTAGATGGCAGAGCTCCTCTAATACATTGATTAAGGAGATGGCAAATAGGATGATGGAAAAATTTGAAAGTTATTGGAGTGTGATACATGATGTCATGGGAGTTGCTACAGTTCTGGATCCTAGGAACAAGTTGGTAGTGCTTCGGTTCTATTTTGTAAAGTTGTATGCTAACAACTCAGTTGCACAAGTGAAAAGAATCCAAGATTTGTGTTATGATTTGCTCTCTGATTATCAAAGCAAAAACAATTCTATTGAAAGCTCTCCATTGATTGATACTAATGTTGTTCATGATGACCCTTTGGTGGAAGAATTGGAATCGTATGTTGAGAGGGAGGAAGAAGCTAGCTCTACAAATACTAAATCTGAGTTAGATCATTATTTTGGAGAGAAAGTCTTAAAGAAGGCACCGCCTGATTTTGATATTTTAAATTGGTGGAAGGCAAATGGAGGACTTTACCCAACACTTCAAACAATTGCAAGAGATGTGTTAGCTATTCCTATCTCTTCAGTAGCTTCAGAATCGGCATTCAGCACTAGTGGTCGAATATTGAGCCCTCATCGAAGTCGACTTCATTGGACTACTGTAGAGGCTTTGATGTGTGCTAGGAGTTGGCTATGGTCTAATGAGAGTGATGGTAAAAATTTAAAATTTTAATTCAATATCATTTAATTTCAAATTATGTTTATATATTGTCAACTAATCATTCTTTGGTACTCTATGTGGGATATTTGTAGGGAATTTGAATTCTAGTGTTGCACAAGAATATGCTACGGTATTGAATGAAATGGAGTCCGATGACGAAGGTATTTTATTCTTCATTTGCTTTGAATATGTTATTAATGTTAAGCTTCGATGTTTTATTTAATTTTGACTTCTTATTACAGCTGAAATAATAGATGGTTTGAGTTACCGTTTTGATGATTAATAGCTACTGCATCTATGCTTTAATGCATAACACGGTTAGTATTATTGTTAACTTTGATTACAATAACTTGTTTCAATGTTGCTTTAAGAAAAATTACTAATGAGCTGCTTAACGTGAATATAACAGGTTGATGTTGAAGATTGTGGACTTTATATAATTGGATTGAGCTATTGAGAACTGTTGTTTTAATTTGGAAGAGGGTGTTGTTGAAGATTGTTGTTTTAATTGTATGCTTTGAGTTTTTCCTTGTGTTGGATTTATGCTTGATGTTGAAGACTTTAAATTGTTGAGTTTATCACTTTTATTTTACTTGTGGTTTTCAAATGTAATTGAGAAGTTTAAGGACCCATGAATTTTGTAATTGAGAAGATTAAGACTGTTGTTGTCTTTTTAATTGCTTATAATACTATGATTGAGGCACTTGCTAAGGGCCATCATGCTCTTCAAAAAAATGGTGGAGAATAATTGTCAGCCTAATGAATTTACATACAATGTGCTTTTGCACTTCTGGTTGCTGAAGGGCAGCTTAATAAGCTTGAGTGCTTGACAATATTGTGGAGTCACTATGAAATATATAAATAAGCAGGTGTATGTTTAGGTGATTTTGATTGTAAAAAGCAATGAAATTTGCTAAGAAAGTAATGTTATTCAAGGTTAGATCGGGTTGCAACCGGGTCGGGTTTTATAATTCGGGTTCTTTTTCGGGTCGGGTTCAGCTGTTTGTTTGTGGTTGTGTGCGGGTGTGGGTACGGGTCGGGTGAACCCGAAACCCAATGGGTTCGGGTGTGGGTTTAAGTTCACCACCCATTTCGGGTTTGGGTGCGGGTGCGGGTGTGGGTTTTTGATTTCGGGTTTGGGTTTGGGTTTGGCAAAACCCGCACCCTACCCGACCCATTGCCATCCCTAGGTAGAAGGGATTTGAGTAGTACCTGGAGTGTGAAAAGAGAGGAGCTCAGGGATTAGAGCTGGTCTTCCAATGTTCCAAGAAATGTAAGGGGAAATGGGACCTCTTTTGAGGATGGAGACCATGTTCCATTGTTCCTGACCCTATCTGAGTTTTCAGGATGTTTCTCCAACACGTCCAAGAAGCCTGGGTTGATTCCTGAGTCAAACACTCCATGACCAGTGTCATGGTTGAGCATCCCTTCATGCCAGAAAACGTCAACGCGGTTCACCATGGAAGAAGAAACTGCAGCAGTGTCAGTAGCCATGACAGAAAACCAGTGAGAGCCAATACTTGACTGGGGTTTTGTTTATCTTTACAGCCCAATGTAAAGAATGTCATAATCGCAGCTGAAAAAAAAAGCTATTAACTATTATAACAAAATATTGATTGTGACTTAGAATTATTTTCGACCAAAAAAAAAAACTTAGAATTATAATTTTTTTTTATATTCGGTCTCGCATAGAGGTTGATCAACCTTATGATGCAATGTGTTAGCGAATCTAATCTTTCGATCCTTTGGAACGGTACTCGTCTCCCTTCTTTCAGACAGGGTAGAGGCCTTCGGCAAGAAGAGCCTCTATCTCATTACATGTTCGTCTTATGGATGGAAAGACTTTATGTGAATATCCATAGGTCGATGGAAGCGGGTGATTGGAAGCCCGTCAGAATTTCCCCTCGGGGGTTCGTCTATCTCCCACTTGTTCTTTGCGGACGACGTCCTCTTGTTCTGTCAAGCTACTACGCAGCAGGTCCACCTTGCAGCGTCTCTACTGCAAGCCTTTTGTGCGAGTTCGAGCTTAAAAATAAACATGTTGAAATCCAAGTTGATTTCTTCCAAGCGGGTGCGCCACAATGTCAAGGAAGAAATTCGTAGCATAGCTCCTATTCCGTTTGTCCGGGACCTTGGTAGATACCTTGGATTTCGCCTAGCTAGAGGGAGATTCAATTTTCTCCTTGAGAATATACAGCGGAAAATGGCAACTTGGAAGACTAATTTGTTGAACATGGCGGGGCGGGTGTGCTTGGCAAAGTAAGTTATTTCATCTATCCCAACATACACCATACATACATTTTGGCTTCCTAGGAACATCATACACATAGTTGAAGTGTTGATGAGGGGTTTTATTTGGTCGAAACATGCCAGACAGCGTGGGTGGCATTTGGTTAATTAGAACACGGTAACTTGTGAGAAATTTGATGGAGGGCTAGGCACCAGAGACATGGATGATTTCTATATTACCCTTCTTGGAAAGGCAGTGTGGCACCTAACCAATTACTCTCCAAAGTTGTGGGTTCAATCATTGTCTCACAAATACTTGAAGGGTTCGTCGGTGTTTAGTGCAACTCGCTGGTCCAACTCGTCCCCAATTTGGCGTGGAATCCTGAGAGCTCGTGACCAGCTTGCGGATGGGTATAGATTTAGACTCGGAGATGGAAGCTCTTTGGTGTGGTACCATGATTGGCCTGGGCATGGTAGAATCGCAGTTCAGATACCATTCGTGAACATCTCAAATACCAACATGTAGCTTCAGGATTTAATCTTGGATAATCAATGGAAGCTAGACAGAGTTATAACGTGGTTGCCCCAGGAGGTAGTGGATCGTTTTGCTGCAATTGAACCTCATTTATCGCCTTCTGTAGTAGACAGAAAATATATTTATTTATTATTATTTTCTTTAATTTTAATTATATGAAATTTTTTCATGAAAAAAAAACTCTAAGATTCATTCTTAAAAATAATATTATATATTTTTATAAATTGATAATTATGTAAGAAATTATCAGTAAATTGATAATTTTAAATTTTTTATGCCATTTATTTTATTATTATTATATTAGATTTAAATATCAATATCTTATGTAAATTTTTCATCCAAAAGATTTTTCTCAATTAACATTAACATCTCTTTCTTTTTTTTCCAGAAAATACTTGATATCCATAAATCAACTTTAAATATATATATTTCTAACAAACATCTATACATTTGCGCAATTACAAATTATAAAATGTTATAAACTATAATATTACACAAATTTTCGATATCATATAATAAAAGTCACCCGTGTATTGTATGGACAATTCAACTAGTAGTTCTTATCGAAAATGTATAGCTATAATCTGTAGATGTATGTAGCTTCACGAAAGCATATACCTAGAATTTTGACCACAAACTCGTCATCTCGAATGCCTCCAGCCGGCAAACACGGGACTCGCAGATCAATCCAATGTAAAAAAGGATGAAAATCCCTATGGGAATGTTGTGGAGCGGAATTCCTAATTCACCACTTGGCGAAAGCACTTTTTTAACTCATACCGCAAGCAAACCTACACATAAAGAGAGGAAGGGTCATAACCCAATGTTGGTAAATGAATAATTCTCGAAAGGAAATGCCTTACCTAATCACACTCCATGGGCTAGAGCCCAAGTCTCCATCTACTCGGACCGAACATGATGACTAAATAAAGAAAGATGACCATCGTTAGTTACTAGTCAAACAATGAATTAACCTACAAAGCAACAATGCAAAGTTTTCGACTTTTACTATGCCTTGACTTGCAACTACGCATAAAAATGGAAAATAACTAGAAGATTGAAGAACTTATGAAAATAGAAGAGATATAAAGATCTTAAGGAGAAGTGACTTGTGCGTCCTGGGAAAGAGTGTAACATAAATTTCCAAATAGGAAGACTAAACAAATATGACGAGAGTACGAGAAGGTAAAATGACGTTCAATCTCCTAATTAAAGGTAATGAACTAGGGGCAAAGGTAATCATTCACTTCCCAAGCGAGAACAAGGAAGACATTTCTCGTACTATTGAAAGTAAGCAACGCCTTTAGATAGTTGCGCCAAATCAATCATTGCCAGTCGAAGAGTCACACACATCCACTCTTTTCCATCAAAGATCAATCTCTGACAAGACACACCTTTTCTCACTATTCAAGAGCTAGAACAAGGCATCCATATATAAGGCAAACCTTGTGGTAGTACAAGCTCGACTAATATCATCTCAAACACATGACTTATAAGCTTTTAAGCTCATATCAAATTATGAGTATACCGCGATGGTCATGTCCATCATCTCATTGCTTCAGGCTAGAGATTATCTTAAATCTTGACATTCCAAGCACGCTAACTCCTTAGATACTTGGACTCGGAAGCAATTTTTACAAAATAAAATGATAAGCTGTCAAATACTGATTGGGTCCTACGCATATAAGAATAATGATTCTTATATCAACTGTTACCAGACAATATTTGTTGCATATGAATATCATGTCTTCACCTGATTCTCTCCAAATTTGTTACACCCTTGTGAATAAATACACATTAGTGAGACGCTCTTCAGGTACATGCTACATTCTAACCATAATCTTTATTTCTACCTCAATTGTGCTCACTTAAGCGTCGAAGTGCCTTGCAAGTTCTCATCTTTAGTGTCCATCTGATCGCAAGATACGAGAAGGAGAATTACACAAAGGAATAACCCAATGAAACAAACCTTTCGCCTTACCATGCATCATCTTATACTTGACCTCAGTAATCCCTTTGCCCTCATATATTTTATTTTAAAATTGATGTATATTTTATTTTTTAGATCAGATCCTATTTAGTTAACAAAGCATGAATTATACAATAATTGGGTTAATAAACTAACTAATACAAGACCCAAATGAAAAGAAACAAAATATAAGATTATGGATGTCCTCGAATGATAACTCAAGTGGTAAGAGCTAGGAGACAAGACATATGAGTTGAGTGGATGAGGTCCAAGGATCAATCGCTGGAGGGTGCAATTTATCCTTCCGATGTATAAAAAAGACTATGGACTACAGAACCTCTCTTGTGATTTAGGGATTAATCTTGAGACATTTATTTTAAATTCAAGTGTAATAAAGATCCCTAACATTTATTCAGGGATTAATGCGCTCAAAATTTTTTTGGCTGCATATGTAAGAAATCTTATCAGATCAGTACAGTGTTTTACTCCGCTAAATATTATTCCTGTACGTATTCTAATCCTGGTGGTCACTCGTTAACTGTGATAACATGAGCCGAATCATCATCATCAGAACTAGTAATTGGTTGCACTATTCCCCGAGGAGGCACAAAATTTGCGAGGGTTGCTAGTTCATCAACAGCTTCAGAAATGTTCTCAACACAAATAACAATGTCTATTAGCAGTGATGCCACCGTAGCAGCTGGCACCATCTCCATTGGATCAGCTCCTTCCCATGGGTTTGCTCTTAGAACCGATTTAAGAGACTCAGCAGCATTTTTAGCATGTCTAACATAGAGGTTTGGTGCTGATGACTTGGCCATTTTTTTAACTATCAGTGATGATTCTTTGAGGGCTTTTCCACATTCCAAGCTAATATTTTTGCATGGATCTTCAACCCTGCTTCGAAGTTCATATGGGGTCTGTAGAAAAGCAAAAAAAAAAAAAAGGCTAACTCTTAGCATACCAACTTGCTATCAGGCAATAGAATTAGTACATGTTTGGTTTCACTATTTGAATAAATTTTAGACAATTTTACCTAGAAGCCAATAATATCTTTGGATTGGTGGTCGACACACAATCCAAAGTATGGTAGTCTCAGAAACTATACATAATAGCTTTTACCAAAAAGTAATTATGAGACTCCTACTGTAGAACGAAACACAGTTTAGCTTCTAGCTAGAAATAACTCTATAACATTTCATCTTAGAACCAAATACTATTAGTTTTTTCCTTTTATATATATATATATATATATATATATATTTATATATGTATGAAATGTGAAATATCATACCTGGTCAGAGTTGAGGAGGTAGACACTAAGAGCTTCAATTTTGTAAGCACACAACCGTGTTAGGTTCCCAATCTTCAAGTATTGCTTCCATGGGTGGCGGAATCTGAATCGGCCATGACAAGGTTCCCATCTTGCTAAAACAGCCTATAAAAGTTAGAGAAATCAAATCTATAGAATTAAAAAACAAAAATGATGGAATGATTTTTTCTTTTCTTTTTTTATGAATACTATTATTGGTGTTTACCTTTGTTTCTTCAGCGCTTTTTGAAGAGAGGACTCTTTTATAGCTGCGGAGAAATGGCTTGTCGTGAGCCACAACCACAACTTCTGTATTCTCTGAATTTTTGAAGTACTCATCTCCAAATCCTGCTTGTTTAGCAATTTTTATCAGTTTAATTAAATCATAATGCATTAATAATAAGGATAATATATAGTTGTGTCTAAAATAAATATATAACAAAAAACCATTTTTTCTTTGATGTATTTTGTAATTTAAGTATATAGTTTTGCTATGAAGAGTAGACTATGAGACCCTATAAAATGAATACACTTAGAATAAGGAATCGATATATTTTTTATTGTTAGTATAATTAGAATCAACTAACTAGCTACCTTACATCAATTAAAAAATATGGTAGCTGATAGCATTTAATTTATCATAAATTTATATTAATTTTTTAAAACTACTCTTAGCCCACATTTTTTTATTTCTCTTTCTATCCCATATAAAATATTTTTGTTGTTCTATTATGTTTCTTTCTCTTCATATTCATGGAGAGTCATAATAAATGAAAACAAACAAATATGGAATAGGGATTTTGATCTCTATCCGCGAGAGAATCTAAATAAACAAATGAGAAAAATGGGCAGACACGGTGTTTGTTGGGAAAGAAACTATAAAATAGTGTGTTTCATTCTGTTTGAAGTGGGCATATTTTGGCATTCTCCCATGCACGTCATTTTAGTTCTACTGAGTACTGACTACTATATCACATGCAGTATCATCACTTGATCTGTCACTTTTGTTTTGTGTTTTGGGAATGACTCACACTGACTTCAGATACGACACTTGTATAAGCTGGAAAAAGATCATTCAAATATTCTATATATAGCATGGCATATGTTCATAGGACAAATATTATAAAATACGCGTAAAAAAAAAAAGAGTATGGATTATGAAGGGCAGTGATGAGATTCTATAGTGCCATGTATTTCAGTGCAAATATACTTTCACAATTATTCTAAATTGATTTTAAGTCTTGATCATGAGAAAAAATAGAAAATATATAGTGCTAGTAATAGTATAATTACATGTTAGTTTACAATATTGTAACTTGTAAGTATAACTGTATAAGATGCTTTAAAATCAATTTTAATTGAAAGTAATAATTTTTATATTTGTGTATTAAGAAAAACAGTGTTCCCTAGTTTAAAAACTTCTCTGTAAATTACTAATTTTAGCAGAGCAATGAAGCGGAATCTGTCATACAAGATAATCTTTCTGAATTCTGTGCTAGCCTCTTGGCTGCCTATGATAGTGGTGATCTTGTAGCTGCACTTGAAGAAGGCCATGCTGGGTGGCAAAAGTGGGTGAAAGGCTTTGGTAAATCACTTAAGCGCAAGGGAAAATCACTTTACATGCCGCTCCAGACTCTGCTGACTGGGAAACTACATGGACCTGATATGGGAGCTAGTGTTGTTTTGCTCTATAAAGCTGGTACTACTGATAGCATAGCTCCTGAAGCTGGCTTTGTGACAGTGGATGAAAGATTCAAAATACTTAGGGAAATTAACTGGGAAACATTGTCCAAGGATATTCCTGTGAAGGAGACTGCTGCTTCAGTCTAACTGAGAATTCACTTTCAAGGTTTTATACTTGTGTTTGTAGACTTAATTATTTATTTTGACAAGAGAAGACTAATTTGTAATTTTTTTGAGCAATCTTGTTTAATCATAGTTTCATATTTTTTTGGAGGTAAATTCAGGCGTTTACTTTTAGGCCCATTATTTTGAATTGGAAACAGGGGAATGTATACGAGTTAGTTACCTTCCAAAAAAAAATTACTACTTTTAGCATATGAAAATCAAATTGTAGCAAAAATTTGATTTATATGTAAATCAGTTTTTAATAGAATCACCATTAAACTCCACTTTAAGTAAACATGCTTTAGTAAATGTTTGAAAAAATCTTCTAGTGTTAACTCTAGAAAAAAGATTCAGCTTGTAGTTTCTAAATTTTAGAAATCATTAGAGAAAAGAGAAAATAATCCAATAATGCTGCTATTAATTTAACTTGTTAATGATAAGGTTTACTTGCAATTAATGCAAATTAAAATGATGTTACCTTCCAAAAAGTCTGCAACTTTTACAATGTTGCCAGCAATCTGATTGTGAAGATCCTCGCCAATCCAAATAGGGTAAATGCAAACACACACCGCGATAGCAATCAAGCTTCCAATGATGATCGTTAATAACCTCTCATGCGCGGTTCGTAGGAGTTCACCGTCTGTAAATTCCGAAAGAGTCACCAAGCAGAACGTCAAGATGAATATCAGCAATCCATAATCATATTTCGCCTTCAATCGCGGCGAAAATCTCATATATGTCACTGTCACAGCTGCAATATATAAAATCACAAAAAAAAGAACAAGTTAGAGAACATTGTTGAGATCATTAGTTATTTACAATAAATCAAGCAATTAACTTTATGTAGAGTGTAACATAAATCAAATTTAATTAATTCAATCTAATAATCTTTTATGGAGTGAACATCGATCCCTTAAACAAACAACCAAACACGCTTGCACTTACCAATCACAAAGAGAAATGCTGAAATCAGTACATCTTTGCCATTCTTCCCACAAAGAGATGCTAATCTATGGGTTCCAAACCCCAGAGCAGCAGCTAATCCTGTTGCCAACATCCTGTTTAAACCTTTTCCGAGTGTTGCACCTGAAAAATATGTCAAAAAACATGGTTAAGAGATCTTCAAAAGAAACATATTGTAGACAGCATATATTGACTGCTTGTAAAAACATGGTTCATTGGTGGATCTATTATTAAGATGGTTCACTACAAATGTGCCTTTTTTTAAGGCATTATCAATCATATATATTTTCCATTGTTATGGTTACTCACCAACAGAAAGTTCGAGGACAATGACAACAGTGACAACCGCCCAGATGATGTTCTCACCAAAACCATAGAAGGAGGGACGAAAATGATGCAAAATGGAAACCAGCACCAGTGCCAATCCAACCTTGAAGGAATGAATAATCCTTCTGGGTTCATTTTGAACAAACTTGACTAACTTAGCCCATGGTTTGTCAGCAATTGGTGAGGCCATCTTTAATTTGATTGCTCTCTTTGTGGGAATTAAGTGATCGAGATTGGAAGTCCAAAATCAATGTGAGATTTGCAAACTGGTGGTAGGGGTTATATATGGGTGAGTATCTAGATAAAGTAAAAACCATGGAATAATTTGTTTGACAGTCTTAAAAAGACAAACATTTTTAGTCACGCATGGAGTTTTACTGTTTTAATTACTTTTTGAAAATAGTGTACACTAGCTGTTTATGTTTTGAGAATATATTTTTTGTTTTGTTTACTATTTTAATAATTAAGAAGATGCTAAGAAGGAGGTTAAAGATATTTAACAATATTTTTAACATAGTGTTAGTAAAAAAATGAGCAATTTTATGATGGATCATGTTAAAAATTGGTTCACCCATTAACTATGTTTTTACTAAGTCTTAGGTTGTGTGTACATTCACGACAGAATTTAGCGGGTAGAGGTAGCTGCATATAACAATCTGGCGCTCTAGTCTGGAAAGAGGAAACTCAAATAAAAAAAACTCTATGAAAAATTAGAGTGAGTAAAATGAGTAATACTTATGTAACCAAAAAAACGATCATATGTGTTGTAAGTTTGGTATGAACTAAAATCAAAGCACTTAGGGCCGTTGGCCCTCCTAATTATCAAAAAAAAAAAAATGAAAGCACTTACTTAACCTTAATAAAGCAATTATGAATTATTTCCGAGATAATTACTAAACTTAATCTTAATCTGCTTCTATATCATTCATCGTGCCAATTCTACCTTTTGCTCATCTAATTGTTAGACAAAGTAAGTCTTACTTTAATTTTCTTGTGAACTAACATACGTTCACTTAGTTGCATGTAAATCTTCTTGAAATGCCTTTGGTTTCTAGTATTGAGACCTTCTTTGTCACCCTAATTAATCATGCCTTTGACAATGCATGTTAAGATACTCATACCGCCCAATCAATAATAATATAACTTTATGAAACTAGTCCACAATTTTGTTTAGACCTTTTCATGGTATTTCAAAGGAATTAATTTGTTGGAAATTTAAGTGTGAGTAAGAAGTCTAATAATGAATGATTGGAGGGTGATGAGTACTTTATAAGTCACTCATACACTTAACGCCTTAAAATTTTAAGTGAAAGACGTGGTGTCTAATCCACTTATAATTTACTCGTGTTAATTTAATGTGATGGTCGTCAGGAGTTTTATGGCTCTCACAACCAACAATAAAGGGTTGGCTAATTAAGTAAACCAAACGGCTCAATGTAAAGGTATGCATTCTATAAGTGCATGCTATAAGGCACCAGCAGCAAACTATCTACCTAACTTCTTCTTTTTTTACCCATATAACAATATGACACATTAAACAAACTTTTATTTAAAATTTACACATTTTTTCATCCTTAAAAAATTGTGTATGTGTAAATATAAGATTAAATGAATACAACTTAAATGAAAGTCAAAATAAAAAACATTTCAAGGAATCAAAAACATACTTAGAAAAATGACAAATTAGAGAGTGAGACTTATTCTATGAGTAATGATTCATTCACACTTCTTTTCTCTCATCTCATTTTCATAATTTTTCTTTCTATCTCTCTTAGTATTTATTGTCACATCACATATCATATTATTTATTTCTCTCATTTCTCTTCATATTTATCAAGGTGAAGGTAGGACAGAAATGTTGGCAAAATATTATTCTTATTCTACCCATTCTTTAAGGTTGCCCTTAGATAAACAAGTTCGTTACGTTAATAATGTCACATAAATATTTATTTCATGCGCATAATGAATAAACTCAATAACTTATATGTATATATAAATGATGGTGATCTCTTTAAATAAATGATTTTAATTTCTCTCTTATGATGATCTAGATTGTCTGCCACTAAATTAACATTTGATTCCATGAATGTGCGAACACTTAAATATTGGTTGCTAAACTAATATATGAAGATATACAACCATGAGTTTGGGAATTTTTTAGAACCTTGGCTATGGAGCAATAGGTAGCAGTAGCGGTTAAGTGGAGCTCGAGTTTACCAAGTGAGAAACGAAATATTTTCATTGCCAAACAAGCTCGCGCGTAGTCTGACGCAGTGGATGAGGTCCAATCCTAGCTGGGTGAAGGTAAATGTTGACGGCGCGGTAGCTGGCAGCCTCATGGCTAGTTGTGGCGGCATGATTCGGGACTCCAATGGTCAATGTATCAAAGGTTTCTGTTGTAATCTTTGCATCCTTGCATTTGCATGCGAACAATTTCCCTGCAGAATTGAATGTGGTCTTGACAGCTACTGAGGTCGTGATGAGTTTGGACTTGCCTCAAGTAGTCACCAAGAATGATTCACTAGAGGTAATCCAACTTCTTAAATCCTCTAACGTCATAGCTCAATCGGTTGTGCGCATGAAGAAAGATCATAGTGCAATATTTTTTCCGGCATACTTATAGGGAGGCTAATGCTCTGGTCAACGTTTTAGCTTATGTGGAGTTAGATTTTCTTTTTGGGTCACATTGTTTGGACTCCTCTGTTGGAGAATGTCATAGATTGTTGCATCTAGACAATTTGAATGATATGTCCTCTCTTTCTAGTTCCGCATCAGTGTAATAACCACACTTCCAACCTCTTGTTGTCACACGTGTTTATTTTAAGGGAATTGGTTTTAATATACACGACAATAAATGTTATGTCATCTCTATCACACTTTTAATGTATGAAATGTTAATTTTTGTACCGCACTTATAAGTGCAGTATGTAATTAATTTCAACAATCATAAGTGTCGTAAAATTGATTGGCGAGAAAGCCAATACGGGTAATATTAGTAAAATCAAGTAATCCATTATTTCAATTACCGGTCAATGTAGATGTTAGACATATTTTGACCATGGTCATTGCTAGTACAAGTTATGACCGACAAGTCTGTACTACATGATTTGTTCCCCCTCCTTTTATATATTTAAGTTATGAGTTCTTTAAGTTATTAACCAATAATGTAGCTCCATGAATTGAAGTTGAAGGCTTGAAGCATAAAATATTAATTCAACACGTGATATAGAAGAAGGAAACGTGTGAATTGAAATGGCTATTCCAAAATCCAAAGTGCGCGTATGGTATGGATTCGGACAACGCAATTTCCCCGAAGCAGCCTGACTTCTCATGGGTCACAGCCTCTAACTTCTCAATGGTACGGTTATGGTTTTCACGACCATTTTGTTTTTTCGTTTCTACAAGGCTTTCCCACAAAAATAAAAATTGGTGTATACTAAATACAAGCATAGATCATTAAAGAGAGCCCAAATTCTGACCCAACAGCCCCTTGTTCCTTGACTCTGCTAGGGTTTGAAGGCAACCCACAGAAACCAGCCGTCACCCCCATTGGGGGCTTCCCCTTTGGGGGTTCTTAGGCCTCTCCTGAACTAGGTAGGTAGCTTTCTACCACAATAGGTGGGTTTGAAGATGATAGAGGAAGAAGATGAAGATCAAGGGTTATCAGAGCTTTTAATTTTTTCTATTTTTAAAATTAATTTTTGAGTTCAATTGCACTTTGGTCCCCGAAACGTTAGTTTTTGGATGGAAAACTGGTGGGGGATCAAAAGTGTTGACAGAACCTAATGTTGAGGTAGCGAAATGCTATTTTTAAAGTTTAGGGACTCCGTTTGCACAATTGAAAAACTTAGGGGACCAAAAGTGCTAATAAGCCTTTCTCTTTTTAGTTTGGTTGTCTTCTCCCTTTTGCTTTCATCCGCCCACCATGCCTCTATCTTGCCATCTCCACTGCACTGCCACCGCCCTCATCTCGCCACCTTCTCTACCTCTACCACTGTCTTCTTCTCTTCCCATCTTGTCTCACTGTTTGATGGTTATGCTTTGCGGCCTCCACCTCCAACCACTAACCACCAGTCGTGGCCACCATCGTCTTCAGTGGTACTTCCCTGGTCTCATCGCTCCTTCCTTTCTGATCTGGTATGTTGCTTATTCTGAGGTGTTGTGCACCGCTGTGGTTGATGACCTTGTAGCAGAGATGCTGACGGCAGAACCGACAAGGTCTTGAAGAAGCGACATTTAAGCTTTCATATCAAATTTTCGCTTTGTTTGCAGGAGATCAAGTTCGAGGTTGAGCAGTGGAGCCGACATCGTTCCGCCGTCGTCGCTTCCAACGCCCCAGATCCCAAATTTCTAGGGTTTGGCTGGATTTCTTTATTCGGATGAGTTTTTGGGCTTGTTGGGGATGGGTTTGGTGGCTTTGAGTTTGTAAGTTGTTTTTTATTTAATGTCCTTTAGCTATCTGTGTTAAGATGTACAAAGGAGTCATGTGCTTAAGTGTAATAGAACTTTGGCTAAAAAGCATTTTTGGCCCCTGATGTTTCAAGTTTGTGCAAATTCTGCCCCTACTCTATTTTTGTCGACGTTTCTACCCCTCATGTTTTCAAACAGTGCACCGTCTACCCCTCCGTCAGTTAGGCTTTCTCAGGAGAGGTTCCTGAATGGATTGGAGAGATGAAGAGGAGTATATGAAGTTGATGATGATCAAGGAAATGATATAAATTAAATTTGCTTGATGTATATATCAATTATGTATGTAACTGAACTGGTTAAATGCATATTTTGTTACTTACAGGTCTTGAGTTTGAATCTCCCATGCCCTCTTTTTTCAATTTCACTTGTAATTTCCACGTGGCAGGTCAGAAAAATATTTTAAAAAAAAGCCAAATCAGCTCATACCGTTAGTTTTTTAATGTTTGACTGATGGAGGGGTAGACGGTGCACTGTTTGAAAACATGAGGGGTAGAAACATCGACAAAAATAGAGTAGGGGTAGAATTTGCACAAACTTGAAACATCAGGGGCCAAAAGTGCTTTTTAGCCTAGAACTTTCTCGTAAGTTACTGTGTACTTTAGCTAGCATGCCTAATTGTGTTGCTTGAGAATTTGTATGGGCTCTGTAGAAAAGGCTAAATGTTTGGCTCTTGTAGCCTTGTACTGGGCATGACCCTTTTCATTTAATGAAACTATTAATTATCCCCATTGACCAAAAAAAAAGATCATTAAAGAGCTAAGAAAATAAAAATAAATGCTATGAAAAATGCTAGCTATATTTTCTCTTTGACACTCTTTTCTTAATCGTTTAGAATTTATATGGAGTTCACAAAATTATATGGATTTCACTATCAATTTTATGGAATTAGATGTGACAAAATAGGTTTGGCCCACCTTTTTATGGGTTGAATTGTGATTTTGAACCAAATTCTGAAAGCAAATCAGCTCAAACCAACTAACATTTTGGCTGGTCAATGGCAGATTAGGCTCGGGTCGGGCCGCCAACGCATATGTCCACCTTTATTTGTCTAAAACTTTCATGATTACATGACATTATCGTTTATAATTTTTGTTGATATTATTGGCTAAAGTAAACTATTGCTGATAATTATATAGCACATCTAGTAGTGTTAAGAAGATTAAGTGAGTGCGTATGAAAAAAAGTGATATTTACCAATGATTTGGTGAAGGTCATTGACACTTACACTTGATAGTTGCTATCGAGGTTACAATCACAGTTTCTAATAACAAGACATGGTAAATATTTGTTTGATATTGTCATTGATGAGACTTGAGCTCATAACCTTTCAAGATAAAGAATAAATACAATATCAAGATGATTCTAAATTTCTACATTGACAACATACAAAAAATGAAAGACTTCTTAAAATTGCTCATTACTTAACTTTTTTTTTATTATACTATGTTTTCTAAGTGAGCCGACCTGCCAAAATGTGGGTTAGGTTGAGACTTTGAACCCAAATTTCAAAAGTGGGTCAATCCAACTCACCTCGCATTCTGGCAAGTCAATGATATCGGGCCCTAATAAGTGTCAAATTTACGTGAATTTCCATATTAGAACTGGCCCTTATTTATTTTAAGCATGTGATTCATTCTCCAAACTATCCCTCATTTGCATAATTTGTAAATATTTAGATTTTAGTAGTATTTGGTTTTAAATATAATCTTAATCGTAGTTAAACTTTGTTATTTGATTGCATGAGAAAGGTTGATGAAGATCCAAGCAACTAAGTAAAAATTGAAGTTTTGGAAAGAGGTTGCGCTTAACCCCATTTTGTTGGCGCTTAGCGCCATTTCGATAGTAAGAAAACCCATTGAAGAAGGAAACTTGGTGCTTAGCGCCACTTAAGGCGGTGCAAGCAAATTTTCAAGGGCGCTTAGCACCAACCTGTTGCCCTGTTTCATTTAAAAGCATGATTTAACACATTTCAGGGTACTTCTTCAGACATTTACAGAGAGGTCGTGATTAGAACACAAGGGATACTTGGGGTGGAAGGGTTCTTGATCATCCGACAAGTTGGGAACGGTTATGGGACATCATGGATCGCTGATTTCATCTTAATTTTCTCTTTTAAGCAATCCATGTATAGTTAAGTTTCTTTTGTTGGGATTGAATGTATCATTTGACTATGTAGTATTCTTCTTAGTTTGTATATGAAATTATTGTTTCTATTTCATGATTCAATGGTTTCCTTTTGATCTTAATGTTATGATTAGTTTGCGCATCTATAACATATTTCTTTATTCCACGTAAGAGCGAGAACTACACCGTTTTGAGTCCAAACAACAGTTAATCATCTAATAATCCTAATTGCTAGAGATAGAGGTAGTCACTTAAACACCTTAAGCAAACAAGTCTACCCAAAAGCTCTGGTCATCTCTACCAAAGCTCTGATACCACAAATGTAACGCCCCAATTTCTAAACCGGGGATTACATTAGTAACCCAATCAATTGAAGGGCCTAACTCGGGTTTTTTTTTCTTTCCAAAGGGTGACATTTCGAAAACAAAGGTCCATCATCACCCAAGCAATGGCCCAAGAAGTTCCCAGGTAAGCTGGTCGGGCACAATGCCTCATTGAAAGCCATTCTTGCCCTAGACGAAACAACTCGAACTCATACTTGAACTCAATTAGGGTTTTCAATATTATTTTCTAAACATTTTCAAAATCGATTCAATTATCCTTTAAGTTCAGAATCTATTGATAACTTTTATCCTTGTCAACTTTTCAAAACTTATCATTTGATTTTTAAACCATTATCCGATTAACAATATCCAAATTTAAATGTCGGTTATCGCGATAATATAAATATAAATAATATCCCGATAAAATTCATAGTTAAACCACTTGCGCAAAATTCAAAATCCAAAACCAACATAATATCAGCGTATAGAACAAAGTATAAAATTATTTAATAAACGTTCGCTTTGTACGCTTTCCATCTTTGTCGCCTCAAAGCCAACATCAACAATAATTGATATTAATCACAAGAAATTCCTCACATCATGCATCTGAACTTTTGCATTTTCAACGACAAATAATTAGTCAACAACAATCAATTCACGAAAAACAGGAAACAAACAATGATCAAGCAATTTTATATATTACTATAGTAATAATAATATAATTATTTCATAATAATTTATTTAAAAAATTGAGGGTCTTACAATTCTACCCCCCTTACAAAATTTCATCCTCGAAACTTAAGGGTCAGGAAACAGTTCAAGGTACTGTTCCATCATTTTATCCTCTAGTTTTTAAGTTATTTCACGGGTGACTTAATTCCAAATTAATCTCATTAAAGAAACTTGCTCACTCCTCGACTGCTTGATCCTGAGTTGAAGGAAAAACTCAAGGACCACTTCAAACACAAAGTTTTATGCTCCTACCAAGATACACTAGTCATCATCCCGACTAGGGATTCGAGTACAACAATGACTAAGACAACGACAACAACGAAAACAACCCAAACAACAACAACAACAACCGAAACCACAACCGCAACCGCAACAACACCGACACGGAAAACAAATCCTCACAGACTTCGAGTTTAAAAGTTCTCTCCACCCTCGAACATCAAAGGAAACAACGATAACAACAACAACAACAATACAGACCCGAGAAATTCAAATCCTTCCGGACTTTGAGTTGAATGGTTCCATCCACCATTTCACAACGACAACAACAACAACAAGAATACAGACACGGGAAAAACAAATCTTTCCAGACTTTGAATTCAATGGTTCCATCCACCACTTCACTCGTAGACTGTTCCATCCACCACCTTGCCCGAACGATGGTTCCATCCACCATCTCACTCGTGGATGGTTCCATCCACCACCGTGCTTGATTGATGGTTCCATCCACCAATCCTGTTTTCCCGATGGTTTCATTCACAATCTTGGTCTGACCGATGGTTCCATCCACCATCCATGTTTAACCGATGGTTCCTTCCACCATCACATCGACCGCAACAACATCAACCCCACAATAAAGACTATTAGAGAGGACATCGTCCCAACACTGAACAACACAATCAAAAATATTACAACTCTCAAGTGGACGATAAGGTGAAAGTAGCTAGAAATTTATTTAATAATGGTACGACAAAAGGTCACGACTCATATAACTAGAAAGAAAAAGGTAACTACGATGACAGAAGATAAAATAGGTGTCACCTATTAAGTTCAAACGAAAAGCTAAACTAGGTTAACGAAAATGGCTAAACGGTAGCATGGTCCTTGAGGTTGCTATGCTCCTCTCACGCCGGCTCCTCATTGAAGGTATGAAAAACGGTAGAAAGGGGGGGTTTGAATAACGTTTTCAGTACAAAACTACCACCTTAAAGATTTTGACAAATCTTTCGAGAACTTAAGTGCTAAAGATAAGAGATAGAAAAGCACACAAGGATTTTATCCTGGTTCACTTGATAAATCACTCAAGCTACTCCAGTCCACCCGTTAAGGTGATTTCTTCCTTCTTAGAATGAAGGCAATCCACTAATCAGGTAAGAGTTACAACTGCACTTGAAACCTACAAGTGACTAACAATTACACTGACTTAGCTCACACTAAGATTCACTCTCTTAGTCTTCTCTAGGATCCGATCAACCTTGATCTCCTAAAGGAACTAAACAAACTGTTTATCAAAGAATTGTTTACAAGAGATTTGCTTCTAAAAAGCTGATAGTAAACACAATGAATTTCAGATGAAAGAAAGCTTAGAATATTTTGAATATGTCTTGCGTGTGTGTGTTGTTTCTACTATTCTAGCCGCTTCTTTCAATCTTCAGCCTCTATATATACTCCAAGGATTAGGGTTGAGCGTTGCATGGGAAATGCTACCGTTGGAGGGCAGTTCTGGAAAATCCAGCTTCTGCTGTGGCTGAGAACGTTAGGTAGGTCGTCAGGAAGGTACACTTGCTTTTGTACTTGGATAGCGACTTGACCTTTTAACCTAGGAGACTTCTGATCAGGGGAATACTTCATATTGGAACTTGTGAAGCCGGTTAATCAGAGTCAGAGGGAAAGCACAGATCCTCTGACCATTGTATCTTCTGATTCTGAACTCAGAGGGAAGAACATGGCCTTCAGAGTTTATTGCTTCTGGACTTCAGAGTTTCCACTATTCAGCTTCTGGATCTTCAGAGTCTTCTACACCATCAGAACATCTGAACCTTCAGTGTTTCTTGGCTATCAGAACTTCTGGATCTTCAGAGCTTCTAGCGACTGAGTCCTCATCAGAGTTTGTATAGCTTCAGAACTTCTGAAGCTTTTCCACTGTTCATACTGAACATGGTGAATGCGAAAGCGTTGCTTGGGTTACCCTTTATACACAGTGCTTCTGATTTGTGTGAGATTGAGTTGAGGTCAGAGCCTGTAAATAGCACACTCAGAAAAACACGTTAGAGTACCACAATTGTTCATATCAAAAGGTTAACTTGTAATCATCAAAACATAGAGTTGTACTACTAGATCAAAACTTGATCTTACAATCTCCCCCTTTTTGATGATGACAAAACTAAGATTTTTGATGAACAATTCTTAAACATTAAACTAAATTCACTCAGAGTTTAGAGATATAGAATAAGACTTATCCTGATGTGAATAGTTTATCTTGCTCATTCTGAATTCAAGTCACTGCTTGATTCTGAGCTTAGCTCCTCCTGAATCTAATACTTGATGAAAACGTTAGTAAAGTCTAGATTCTGAGCTAAAACATATAAGAGTTCAGAGTGAAAAGCTTATGACATAGATGAAAAACGAATAATCAGAGCGCATAAGTGATCAGAGTCATGGACAATGTATCAGAGTCTTGGGTATCAGAGTCAACTTAGAATCACTTCAGAAGAAGTGAAATGTATTCCTTGTATTTGCCCAGTGACACATCTATGGTCATGAAGGTGGAACTCTTAAAATCTCCAAAAGAAAAATAAGTCACACTAACACATCTTACACATCAAAAACTGGGTGTACTCCCCCTTTTTGTCATAAGCAAAAAGCTTGGGGTGTGAAAAACTCAGCTTGAAGTACAAGGTACTCCCCCTTAGAGAAGGTCTAAGTTTAAAAGAAAAAGAAAACGATGTAAGAATCAGAGTTAGGCGAAAATAAATAGAAGAGTTAATGCAAGGGATGAGCGTTTACCACCGGTCAAGTGAGTAAATAGAAGGGTCAGTTACCAAGAACTTAACCTCGAGAAACTGTAGGAGCATTAACTTTCAGAGAGAAAGTGAAGCCTATAAAAGGCGTTGGAGAGAAAGGTAAGCTTCACACTTCGAATAATTTTCAGAAGAAAAAAAAATGGCATCATACAACGTAGCACTAGAAGAACTGAGGAAGAAGGCCTTTGAAGAGGACTTGTTCCTGAACATCAGGCATCCAGAGGGTGAAACTACCATCGCGGAGCTGACACGGACACTGCTGGAAGAGGACCTGCGTCCAGAGTTGGAGAGGGACCTGAAGGAATTTCTTGCCTTCGTGGAGGAGGTGCAAGAACTCAGCCGGCTTGAACTCAAGCTGCTGGAAGAAAAAGAAATCTTGGAAGAGAAGCTCAGGACTTCAGAAGAGATTCTGGAGAAAGATGAGCTAGAGGTCAGACTCAACAACATCCAGCATGTACTGGAGCGTCTGGAGAAGAATAGGTCAGAGCAGCGCCAGGAGTGCAGAAGAATGAGGAAGGATCCTCCATTCTAGAGTTATATGATGTAAAGAATGTGATGTAAACATAGAACAATTATGAATAAAACAAGTTTTGCAAACATATGTGACACAAATATATATAGATATATGCATATAGAATCACAAACGAACAAATGAAAATAAGTAAATAAAAAAGAAACAGAGTTTAACAAAAAGGAAAACAAAGTAAACGAAAGAAGAAAAAGAAGAGATCCTAAGACTAAGGTTTGTCAGTGCGTCGCAGAAGTTCCATCATCATTTGCTTCATCTCAATCAGCATGGATTCATGAGTGTCAAGACGTTGTTCCATGATGTCGAGTCTGGATGAGCTTGTCTGAGTAGAGCTGGAAGGAACGTTCTGAGCAGCTTGAGGTTCTGGAATGGAAGCAGAAGCAGCAGGAGTAAACATAACTGGTGCAAGTCGCTCTGCCTCAGCCTCAGCTTCAAGACGCTCTGCCTCAAGTCTGGCTTGTTCAGCCTGAGCTGCTGCTTGACGTGCAGCTTCTGCTGCTTGCTCTTTCTTTCGCTTGGCTTCTTCAATAGCTTCAAGAAGCTTATTTCTCTGTTCTAGTTCATGAAGAGCCACCCGTCTAGCAAACCTTTGCTTGGCAGCCTCAATCCTCTGACTTCCCTCTGCATGCAGGAGCTGCAACATGATTGGAAACTGAGCCACTAGCCAAGTGCTCAAATTGTTCCACTCATCAGCCACATGTTCAGCATTCTCACTGAGATCAGTCTGACCGTGCACATTGCGGAGCCTCAAGGAGGCTTCATGATAGAAAATATTGATGCACTCAGAGAGAGATGTGGGTTGGAGGTGAGTATAGGGAATGATGGAGAGGTTGATTTCAGGAGAGGCTGGGTGATTGCTGCTATGAGCTTCAGAGGCCCCTTGTGGAGAACCAATGTTAATTATGGGAGCATTGGGTTCAGAGGTTCCACGGTGAGGGTCTGAAGTTTCAACCAGAGGGTGAGGTGATCTAACCGAGGATTGGTTAGACACTGATTGTTCGGGTTCAGGGTCTGGTTGAATTGGCTCTTGTTGGTCAGGGACAGGGTGAGCTTGTTGAACTAGGGGGTCTGCCTCTTGGATAGGATTGGCCAAGATAGGTTCATCTGGGTCAACTAGACGTTCAGGTCTAGGGCCAGGATATTGCCTAGGGCTTGGACAGGTAAGATAATATTCCTCTAAGGCAGACACTTTTTCTTTTCTAACCTCCATGAATTTTCTATTAGATTCAGAGTTATTGGAGGGAGAAGAATCAGCAACATTGGTTGGAAAGGATACAGGTGTGAAGGCTGTTGATGAGTCTGTATCTGTGGGTCTGGCGGCAGGACGTGCTGATGCTCTGGGAGCAGAGTGATCAGACGTTCTGGGTTGTGGTTCTGTTTGGTTGGGCTCGGGTTGGTCATGGATGATGGGTTCAGAAGATAATGGGTCGTATGGAATGGTAAGGAGAGAGGTTGGATCTTCTGACCTAGAGGTTTGGGTCTGAAGCAAATTCCAGAGAGGTGCTTCAGTAGGAGAAGGTTGAAAGAAGGAAGATCTTGGGGAATGTGGTGGAGTGGTGGTTTGTGCGGCTGGCTGGGATTCAGGAATAGGAGTGAGGGGATTTGAGGAGTGTTGAAGTAAGGCAGAAATAGGAAGTGCATCAAATAAATTCAAATCATCATCAGAAGCAAGTGCAGGCTTACTTGAATGTGCTAATGATCGAGTCACTCTGGCAGGAGCTTCAGTCCTTCTGACCACTGCAGCAGCTGGTTCCACCCGAGTAGGCTTCACCACAATTCTGACCTTCTTCTGCTTCTTCTTTGGAGGACCATCCTCACTATCATCACCATCATCATCATCAGGTTTGCTCTTCGGTTTCTTGACCAGAGGGACATCAGATTCCTCTGAGGATTCTTCCAGAACCATCTTCCTCTTGGTTTTCTTCTTGGGAGGAGAAGGAAACTCTGGTGTTGGTGGAAGTCTGCTGACAAAATCATCAAGGTCAATCTCGAATCCTTGAGCCCTGAGGTCTTCAACATAGCATCTGATGGCGTCAGGATGGTCTGCTTGAGTCCACAGAGGGTAGTCATTCAGAGGCATTCTTCTTCCTCTGATCTCAGAAGATGTGTCTTCATGAGCAGGAGCAATCTTCTTCTGGATTAAGCCCATTTTCTTCAGAGAGTTGGCAGTGAAGACATCACTGACAATTGTGCTCAAGTCCTCTGTGCAACCAGCATTGATCAAATCTTGCACCAAGTTGCTTTCAATGAGAAAGTCTGAGAGCAGTCTCCCAAAAGGGATATATTTGATTGCAGACTTGATGGAGGCGGTGGTGCGAGACTTCCGGATGCATTCCTTCAAATAGGAGAACAGGAAGTAGGGAAGGCAGATCTTCTCCTTGTCTTGAATGAAAAACAGCATCGCCTTCTGGTTGAAGTTGATGTAATCTGGAGAACTACCCTTCGGTCTCTGATTGATGCAGTTGAGCAGGATCTTGTGCCAGATTCTCAGTTTGGGGTGAAGGCCATCACCTTGTAACTCGTCTTGCCCGGTTTGAAGGTGGTGTACAGGGCCTTGTTGACGATGTCCTTGGTGCTGGGTTTCAGCTTGGATTCCGTCAGTTGGAACCGATACCCATAAGCAGTTTCTGCTCCTAGCAGATTCACGAATGACTTCTCAGTGATGATGATCTTCCTGCCAAGAATGTGAGAGACCACCTGAGTGTCATCGCAGTCTGCGTGCTTCCAGAATTCCTTTACCAATTTCTCATACACCGGTCCTCGAAGTCGATTGAAGTAGTTTCCCCAACCTTGAGCTTGGACTTCAGGACGAAGATCAAACCCATTTGCAGCCAAGTTGTCGAGGTTGAATCTCCATTCTGCCAGGACTTGGAGTTCCTCAGGAGGAAATACACAGTGAACGGCACAGCCCCGTTCTGCAATAGGAACAACCTGCTCTTGAGCTTGAACTTGTTCTTGTGCCGGGTTCTCAGAGCCTCGTTGACCCGTTGCCAAACCGACTACCATGTGAGGGAACTGAGGTGCATCTGCAGTAGATCTTCTGGTTTGTCTCACCATTTTGAAGAGGTTGAAGGTTTGAGGTAGAAGATGAAGTTTGAAGGATGAAGAGAGATCGAGAGAGAAATCAAGAAGGAGGCGGTTTTGAAAAGCAGAGAGTGCGAGAGTGAAAACCGGAAGTGAGAGAGAACGTGTGTGTATAGTGGGTTTTATCAAATAACCGTTGTTGATTCAAAAAGCACTTTAAGATCAACGGTTGAAAATTAAAGATAGATAGTAACAGTAAAATACACAATCACACACAGGAGATAAGCATATCTACACGCAATCATAACAGACTGTCACACGGGCACAAGGAACTATGCATCAGAAATTCTGACGCACGTGTTGTTGTCTCAGCTTCAGAGTCAGTACCAGTGGGCACACACACTCTGATTGAGTTACCTTCTGGACTAGACATCTTCTGATCAAGAAGTATCATAGTCAGAGGTTCTGATCCATCTTCACTCTGGACAAAAGTCCATGTTTAGATTTTTCAGAATAAAATTAAATCTATCTTCAGCTAAGGGCTTTGTAAAGATATCTGCCCATTGATGGTCAGTATCAACAAACTTCAGAAGAAGTACGCCCTTCTGTACATAATCTCTAATAAAATGATACTTTACCTCAATGTGCTTTGCCCTTGAATGCAAGATAGGATTCTTACTCAATGAGATTGCAGCAGTGTTATCACAATAGATTGGGATATTGCTTTCAAGGATCTGATAATCCTCCAGCTGATGTTTCATCCAGAGCATCTGAGTGCTGCATATTGCTGCTGAGATATATTCTGCCTCTGCAGTTGATAGTGCAATGGTTGATTGCCTCTTGCTTGCCCATGAGACTAGATTGCTTCCCAGAAATTGACAATTTCCAGAAGTACTTTTTCTCTCTGTTCTATCTCCAGCATAATCAGCATCACAATAACCTGAAAGCTTATACTCTGATGTTTTCTTATACATCAAGCCAAGGTTAGTGGTGCCTTTCAGATACCTTAGGATCCTCTTAACAGCAGTTAAGTGAGTTTCCCTTGGATCTGATTGGAAACGAGCACATAAATGAACACTAAATAATATGTCTGGCCTAGATGCAGTTAAGTATAGAAGTGAACCTATCATGCCACGATAGAGCTTCTGACATACTTTACCACTTTTATCTTCTTTTTCCAGAATGCATGTTGGATGCATTGGAGTCTTGGCCACTGTAGATTCCAGCATATTGAACTTCTTCAGAAGTTCTTTAGTGTACTTGCTCTGATGGATATATGTTCCTTCTGGTGTTTGATCAACTTGTATTCCCAGAAAGTACTTTAATTCTCCCATCATACTCATCTCAAATTCAGCCTGCATCATCTCAGAAAATTCTTTGCATAGAGATTGATTAGCAGAACCAAATATAATATCATCAACATAAATTTGCACAATTAAGATATCATCTTTATAAGTCTTGCAAAAGAGAGTTGTATCTACTTTACCCCTTACAAACTCATTCTCCAGAAGGAATGAGCTAAGTCTCTCATACCATGCTCTGGGAGCTTGCTTCAGACCGTAGAGTGATTTCTTCAATTTGAACACATGGTCTGGTTTCTTTTCATCTTCAAAACCTGGGGGTTGATGAACATAGACTTCCTCTGAGATATAACCATTTAGGAAGGCACTCTTTACGTCCATCTGATGTAGAATTATGTTGTGATTTACTGAGAAAGAAATCAATAGTCTGATTGCCTCCAGTCTTGCTACTGGAGCAAATGTTTCAGTGTAGTCTATTCCTTCCTGCTGGCTGTAGCCTTGAGCAACTAGCCTTGCCTTGTTTCTGACTACATCTCCTTTCTCATTTAGCTTGTTTCTGAATACCCATTTCGTTCCAATAACATGGACATTCTCAGGCTTCTTCACTAAGCTCCAAACATCGTTCTTGGAGAATTGATTCAATTCTTCTTCCATGGCCAGAATCCAATCCTTGTCCTGAAGAGCTTCATCTATGGACTTGGGTTCAATTAAGGACACCAATCCTTTCAGACTCAGCAAGGTCTCTTCAGAGGGTCTGAAGGCAGATCTGGTTCTGACTGGTTCATCTTTGTTGCCCAGAATCAATTCCTTAGGATGAGCTGCAGTGATTCTGCTCTTCTTCAGAGTTTGTGAGTTAGAGGGACCAGCTTCTTCCTCTGGTTCATCTTCCTCTGGCTCAACTTCCTCTGGAGCTTTGCCTTTGTCAGAAACATTAATGCTTAAATCTGCAAACTTTTCAACTAGCTTTGACTGGTCAGAGTCAAGCTTATCATCAAATCTAACATGAATAGATTCTTCAATAGTCTTAGCATCAGTATTATAAAATCTAAAACCTTTAGATCTATCAGAATAACCAAGTAATAGACACTTAGAAGACTTAGCATCAAATTTATGCAATCTATCCTTAGTATTGAGAACATAACAAACACAGCCAAAAGGATGAAAATAAGAAATGTTGGGTTTTATGTTCTTCCACAATTCATAAGGAGTCTTATTCAGAATTGGTCTCACAGAGATTCTGTTCTGAATGTAACATGCTGTATTTACTGCCTCTGCCCAAAAGTGCTTAGCCATGCCAGTTTCTTGGAGCATGGTTCTAGCCATCTCCTGAAGAGTTCTGTTCTTCCTCTCAACAACACCATTTTGTTGAGGAGTTCTGGGACAAGAGAAATCATGTGCAATTCCATAGGAATCAAACAGACTCTCAAACTTGTCATTCTCAAACTCTCCACCATGGTCACTTCTGACACGCACAATTCTACAAGCCTTCTCGTTTTGCACTTGAGCAATGAAGGTAGAGAACACACATGAGACTCATCCTTGCGGGTTAGAAACTTTACCCATGTCCAGCGGCTATAGTCATCAACGATAACCATCCCATATCTCTTGCCACCTATAGACTCAGTTTTCACTGGTCCAAACAGGTCGATATGCAGAAGTTCTAACGGCCTTGAGGTTGAGACAACATTCTTTGCCTTGAAAGGGACTTTTGTGAATTTGCCTTTCTGACATGCTTCACAAAGAGCGTCTGAAGCGAACTTCAGATTGGGTAAGCCCCTGACAAGGTTTAGCTTGCTCAGCTGAGAAATCTTTCTCATACTGGCATGCCCTAACCGTCTATGCCATACCCACTGCTCTTCATTAACAGACAGAAGGCACTTCACATTCTGAGCCTCCAACTCAGATAATCTGATCTTATAAATGTTGTTCTTCCTCTTGCTGTTAAACAGAACAGAGCCATCGATCTGACTTACAGCCCGGCAGGACTTTTGATTGAATATAACATCATAACCCTTGTCAGCTAATTGACTTATAGACAATAAGTTATGTGTTAAGCCGTCTACCAATAAAACATTATCAATGCATGGACTACTATCTACACAAATAGTACCAGTACCAATAATTTTACCCTTTTCATTTCCTCCGAAGCCAACTTCGCCTCCAGGCTTAAGTTTCAGCTCTCGGAACATACGCTTTTCTCCCGTCATGTGACGCGAGCATCCACTGTCCAGATACCATGATTGGTGTTTCAGTGGAGCTATCAAGGATATCTGCAACATAGATAATCTTGTCCTTAGGTACCCACTTTCTGGGTCCTCTTTTGTTAGTTACCCCAGAGGTTCTGATCACCTTGGGTGTCTCAACATAATATTTTAAAGGAATATTTGCATGATATTTAGTCATAGAGAAAGATCCCTTTTTAAGAGGGTTTTTAGCAACTTTAGCAGGTACAGGATCAGGCAATATGGTACCAGAGGGAACAAAGCATTCATATAAAGATTTAGCTTTAGACACAGAAGGCTCATTTCTAATTGGTTTAGAATAGCCAATGCCATGCATTCCATTTCTGCTTACGCCATAGATCATTGAAGCCATTAAGCTTCTATCCACGCTTTTAGCTAGGAATCTTTGAAAAGACTTTTCATACTTAGATTCATTTCTACAATCAGAGGCATCACAGGCAACAATTTCTTCTAACTTAGCAATCTGGTTCTTAAGCACAGAGTTAGAATTTACCAAAGCATGATTTTCATTTTTCAAATCAGAAATAATTTTCTCATGTTCAGAAGGAGTCTTGGAGACAGTAGATAAGTTCTTTTTCAACTTTTTATGCTTAGACAATAAAGAGTTATACTTATCCATGATATCAGACAAAGCATGTTTCAGTTCAGAGGTAGAGAAAGAAGCAAATACCTCATTTTCATCGTCTGAGTTAGGATCTCCTTCTGATTCTGAGTCAGAGTCAACAGCTTCCTTTGACTCTGCTTCCTTGTCTTTGACAATTCCATGAGTCCTTGGACTTCACCATCAGAGTCAACATCCTCTGACTCTGATTCATCAAATGTCACCATCAGACTCTTCTTGGTCTTGAAGTGCTTCTTTGGCTTCTTGTCCTTCTTCAATTTTGGACAGTCACTTTTGTAGTGCCCTGATTCTTTGCACTCAAAGCAAGTGACTTCCTTGATTGATGACTTCTTCTGACCTGAGGATTCAGACTTTCCTCTTGCCTTTCCAGAGCCTTTGAACTTGCTCTGCCTGTGCTTCCAGATGCGGTTGAGTCTCTTGGAGATCAGAGTCAGCTCATCGTCATCAGAATCTTCTGATGCTTCTTCAGATTCTTCTTCTTCAGCTTGAAGAGCCTTTGACTTCTCAACTTTAGCCTTTTTCAGATTTGGATTTCAAGGCTATGGACTTTTTCCTCAGATCTTGCATCTCTGAGCGCTTCAGCTCATGGCATTTCAAATGCTGATGAGTTCTTCTAAACTCATATTCTCAACGTCTCTCGTGAGCTCTATTGAAGTCACCAAAGGCATCCAACTTTCAGGAAGACACCTGATGACCCTTATGACATGATCTTTTGTTGTGTAGCTCTTGTTGAGAGGACGTATGCCAGCTACAAGCAGTGAAATCTGGAGAACATTTTCTTCAATGGACTCATTTGGCTCCATGATGAAGGATTCATACTTTTGGATCAAAGACAATGCCTTTGATTCTTTGACTTTCTTGTTTCCTTCATGAGACACATCTTCAGAGAATCAAAAATGCCTTTAGCAAACTCACGATCTGTAATCTTCTGGTACTCCTCATAGGAAATAGCACTTAGAAGAATTGCTCTTGCTTTGTGATGTTGTGAGTACAGCTTCTTTTGATCTGCAGTCATCTCTGACCTTGGGATCTTCTTGCCATCTGCATCAACTGGACGCTCGTAGCCATCCACAATAATATCCCAGAGATCTGCATCGAAACCCAGAAAGAAACTTTCCAGTCTATCTTTCCAATATTCGAACCTTTGACCGTCGAACATAGGAGGCTTTGCATTGTAACCATCTCTTTGAGTTTCACTAGTGGTGGCAGCCATTGTTTTTTCACACCGGCCCGGTCACTGAACACTGTTAGGTGTGGTAATCAGAACTTGC